>NW_027428834.1:0-3380 GCF_044706935.1 Curcuma longa
CACTACAACAAAAACAGTCATAGACATCGGTGGAAAACCGATGTCTATGAGAAAATCGACTAATGTCTATGAAGGCGTTGTAAAAGGTATGACATTTCAGACATCGGTTTGTAACCGATGTAATACACCTCAACGACATCGGTTTGTAACCGATGTAAAACCGATGTAATATCACTCAACGACATCGATTTCGCAACGGTGTAAAACCGATGTAATATCTGTTTAACATCAATTTTAACAACGATTTTCGACCGATGTAATATCACAACGACATCGGTTTTGCAACGGTGTAAAACCGATGTAATATATGTTTAACATCAATTTTAACAACGGTTTTCGACCGATGTAATATCACAACGACATCGGTTTTACAACGGTGTAAAACTGATGTAATATATGTTTAACATCAATTTTAACAACGGTTTTCGACCGATGTAATATCACTCAACGACATCGGTTTTGCAACGGTGTAAAACCGATGTAATATATGTTTAACATCAATTTTAACAACGGTTTTCGACCGATGTAATATCACTTAACGACAACGCTTCCAAACCGATGTCATTGAATTTAAAACTGTTGTAATAACACTTATTTTTTTTATGTTGTTTGTAAATTATGATCGAGCAAGATGACAAAATTATCATAATATTATAAATTCATCAAACAAATCACAAATACAAAAGCACCGATATATTTAATCACCTCAATATTTACAAATAATCAAAAGTAACTAACAAAAATTATTCTTCTTGCAACATATTACATTGTTTTCATCCTCAGAAGGAACTAATATAGAATCCTCAACGTTTACAAATAACCTTTTGACTGCTGTACTTCTACAGATACAAATCCAAAAGGGAAAAGTAAACAAAATCTCCATCTAGCATAGCAATGAATCATGAGCCACTCCATTCACTTACTTGGAACAGGCTTGGACCAGCAAGCTTTAAATTCTTGGATGCTCTCCGTAGACTCCATTCACTCCATTCTGTTCTTCCTTGGATGCTCTCCGTAGCATCAAATTGTATGCCTCGTCTAACTCTGCTCAATTTAAGCAATATCACAAAGCAATATCAACTTTAACACACTAACATAGAATAGATATACATTTACCTGAATGAATGTATGACCTTTACAGTCATCAACTTCCAGGATGGCAGCCATATTTCCACACCGATAGCAATAAGCGCTGAATATAGTAACCACCTTTTGGTCCTATTTGGGATAAAACCAACCATAAGAAAAATTTGCCAAAATAAAATAGGTAAGTACATGTCCCCAGTTGACACAAAACTCGTTGCTATCAGATTAAGGTTATTAGTATGATTGAATTGTCATATATCTCAACTAAATGAATATAATGAGCTATCACAATCATAAGAAACCAAAAACATAAAGCCATAACATGTATATCCAGCACCACGAGGAGAAATACCCCAACCACATCTGTCATCAGGATCAGACCATAAAAGATCACACATAACACGATCAAAGATCCGTATGCCATCAAGGGTTTCAATAGTCGGAGATAGCCCACCATGCAGGCAAAATATTTCTGATTCAACCTGAAAAACAGAAGAGGTTGTCATTAAGTTTAGGTAGTTGTTTTCATGAGGTAATAGTTATGGGATCAACAAGTCTATTCATCGTCATCATCAATGAATCGTGGTGTGATAACAAAACCTATAACAATTGGTGTGATTAAAAAAGCATCAATTCCAGGAACTATATTTCTTATGTTGTGTTTTCATGGCAAAGAAGTTAGTTCAATACTCACATAGAGGGAATCAAGGATGCCTTGGTGAGGACATGTTTCGGCATCATCAGCAGTTGCTACAGTGGCAAAGCTGAATATACCTGAGATTCCTGCTCCAATGACCATCAATGCTCTTACAGACTTAATTTTTCCAAGTTTACTTGACTGATCTGCATTAGATGCAGCCGATGGCATCGAAAGTAGGGCCTGTGAATAGAAATATCTCATTCTAGAAACTTTCAACTGTAAGGTAACTTAAACAAGTGCCCAAGAACTAAAACCTCCTTCTGAACAAACATCTCAAGATGTTCTAAAGGTATAATATCAATTTCAGATAAAGGATTGCAGAAGTTGCTTACACATGGTTGAATCTGCCACCTTTTCCTTAGAAGCTGGCTGATAATTCTCCCAACCCCCATATCACTTGATCAGTAGCAGCGAAAAAAAAACCTCCTTGCAGGAAAGGACAGAAATCGATCTGGAATTAGATTTAGAAGAAAATATAAAGAAGGTCTATCACTTTCCAAGTTCCAAATAATACATAGAACAAGACAATTTAGCTGGGACAGAAATGCAATTCATAGTCAACTAAATAGATAGCTAAAATCAAGAGGAAAAAAGACTGCAGCAATAATGAAACCAGTGATCTGCAAAGTTGGATAGTTTGTCAACTTCCAATAAATGTTAGAGAAACTATGAAAAACTGTAATGAGAAAAAGTATTTCAGCCACAAAGAAGAAAAGTGCATGCATCAGTTTTAACAAGTTTGGACTAGAATCAAGCATTGCAGGTGAAGAATCCACACTAATAGTCTCACTATACAAGTTAGGAATGATATGTAAACCCGATTGTGGATCCCAAGCGAGGGCAATGCATAAATGGAAGCATAGATGAGCTTGTAGAAACATACTTGAACTGTATTGTTAGCCAGATCCAGCATCCATAAACCAATCACAAAAACAGCAGCTGCTCTCCATCGTCCTAAATCACAATATAGTTAAATTTGATATATCAAGGCAGTGAATTAATTCATATAAAGAAACAGATAGTGTTCCCAATTTTACAGCAAAACAAATCATGAGGCAGCCAAGAAATTGAAGAACAGCTGATAGTGTAACAACATTTTCAACTGATGAATAAGAACATTCATCACTAATACAAATATCCAGCAATTGAAGATGATGCTATACCCAAGAAGAGTCTCTCTTTTTCCCACCTGCAATGAAAAACAGAGGAAAGCAAAGGCAAACACATATCTGTAATCCTGCTAGTGCTCCTGCTTTAGTGCAAAAATCTGTGTTTCTATCACAGAGACAATAAAAGTAACAAAAGTAAAATAATTCTGATATGCAGGTCAAGTTAGTCGATGCAACAACGCTGGAAGTTGATCAGTAGCTACAATTCCTTAAACAGTCATCCACAGATCTCTATAAAAAGTTTGGAATTAAGATCAAATCTCAGCCAAGAACTTTTGGCAGCAGCCTTCACACAGTGCTTGCAAGAATCACAATAACAAAGTTTGATTCAGAAGTGGCCTGACTGACAGAAATGGCCCGAGCAGAAATTTCAGTGCTGCAGAAAACAAAAACGTATAAAGCAGTGCTGCAGAAATTTCAATGCT
>NW_027428835.1:0-1099 GCF_044706935.1 Curcuma longa
CTTCTCCTTCTCGAAAACCTCGAAGGCGGAGAAACCTTTACAACTCTTTAGATCTCCTCAAGAATGATATGAAATAATGTTTGTGAGGAGAGAAAGAAAGCAGAGAATGGAGAACAAACAAGTTCTCAGAAGAAGCACAAAAGAATGAAAGAATGACGAAATTCTTGAGTTGTTCTCGTGCAGGCTTCTTTTATAATTTCTGCAACATCAGTCGACTGCTGGCAGGGCCAGTCGACTGATGCCTTCAATCGGCAACAAAATCTCGCATTAAAGCGCATTAAATGCTTGCCAATTTTCTGCAACGTTCAAATAGCAGTCGACTGTCCAAGACCAGTCGACTGGCAACAGTCGACTCACCATAACACCAGTCGACTGCCCAGTCGACTCCTGTCTTCCTCTGGCTCGACTGATCTTTCTGTGTGCGTCTGATTTATGAGCAGTCGACTGCTGGCAGGGCCAGTCGACTGGTGAAGCTGAAAAATCCCATTTCAGCTTCTCTTGACCTAGACCTCGGCCTTCAAACACCTCCCACAGCCTCATGCCTCCCTGCACTAGCCTGAGATGCTTCCATCAGCTTTGTCATGTCAAGTCTTTGCCAAGACCATGCTTTTCCTTCAGACCACCCTTGGACTTTTCCTTGCCAAGACCACCCTTGGACTTCTCCTTGCCAAGACCACCCTTGGACTTCTCCTTGCCAAGACCACCCTTGGACTTTTCCTTGCCAAGACCACCCTTGGACTTCTCCTTGCCAAGACCACCCTTGGACTTTTCCTTTGCCAAGACCACCCTTGGACTTTTCCTTTGCCAAGACCACCCTTGGACTTTTCTTTTGCCAAGACTACGCTTGGACTTTCCTGCAAACTTGCATCACACATGTTAGATCACAAGTATTGCCTAACTTCAAACATAGTTTAGCCAAACATTGAAACTCAATGCACTTGGGGCAACTATTGCACCAACAATCTCCCCCTTTTTGATGTTTGGCAAAACTTTGTTTAAGTTAGGTCTTTAAATCATGTAAAGCATAGCATGTGATTAAAACATGATAAGCAAAGCATAAATCACATGATATCAGAGTATTAAGGAGTATCATAAAATA
>NW_027428836.1:0-3978 GCF_044706935.1 Curcuma longa
ACGGTCGACGGTGAGACAGAGGGTGTCGCACAATCGAGGTTTTGCTTCTTCTTCGGCAAACTTTTCTTCCACGCGGATCGCATAAGCAACCGACGGTGCCCGTGTCCTTGCTCTTGGCGCTAAGGGTTTTTCTATGCGAGACAGAGCCACCGCGCAGCAGTGTAAGCAGTGTGTCCCTCTAAAATAGCTATCCAAAAAACTCCTGATGTGTACCAGAATCCCTAGCTATCTATGTAGATAACGTTCTGAAATAAGAATCCGAACATTTGGTCAATGTTTGCATTTAATTTTATGCAGGTGTCCACTTAATTTATATTGTAGATAAACATGGTGTGCGAAGTCACACACAGAAGACCATGTTATCAGTTCCTTATAAATTATAAACAGTGTTCACAACCAAGATGGATTGGACAAACTTGACTGGTTGTAGTGTAATTTGGTTTTAGTCTGTCTTGACTATAAAATTACACTAGTACACTAAGTGTGTATTGAGCAGGACCATCTGAGGATTGTTCGATTTATACTGACTATATAATCGAACTAAACCTCTGTTACTATGGATGTACACGCTCTTAATCCCAATATAATAACAAACACATGTACTTAGTATATATTTCTTTGATTCATCAAAGGGTGAGATTTAGTGCGATAGATCAAAAGGCTCGATGAGTTGAAAAGTAGTATTATGTACATGGTGTGTTGTTGATTATAGAAGGAATCTGTGTCTTAAATTTAGGTTGATGATGTCCCCTTGAGGAGCTCAAAAAGATTATCATGTAAATCCTACAGGTGGACTTTGTCCGTATGATAATAAGGTTCAGTGGTACTACTCTTGGATTAGAAGTTAATTAAATTTAGTTGTTAGTAACTCATTTAATTAATGAACATACGATATCTTAAACACAGGGAGATTAATGTACTTATAGTAATAAGGAGCCCATATTGTAATATTGGATTGGTGCGGTAGTGCAATAATAACTCTCTAGTGGAATGAGTTATTATTGATGGACTTAAACTGTGTGTTCAGGAAGAACATGTGAAGCTCAAGCCCATCAGGAGACCGAACCAATTCCTCCCTAGGTCTCTCTGTAGCCTCTGGAAAGTCCACCTCAGGAAGAATTCATGGAGACCTTCGAAAGAATTCTTGAAGACCTCTTGGAGACCTTCGGAAGAATCTGGAAGAATTATAGGAGACCTTCGGAAGAATCAAAGACCTTCGGAGACCTTCGGAAGAATGAATACCTCCAGAAGAATTCTTGAAGACCTACGAAAGAATTCTAGAAGAATTCTAAGAATTCTGTGAGAAATTTTAGATAGAAAATTCTATTTATAAAAGAAAATTTCTGAAATTTTATTAAGAATTTTTCCGACAAAAATTCTGATAAAAATTAAGAAATTTTTTAAAAGAATTTCCGCTAAGAAATTTCGTCTCTTCTCGTACAAAATTTTATTATAAAATTTTATGAATTAATTTTGTTAAATTAACAAAATATTAATTATGGAATCTCGTTAAAAATTAGCGAGATATAATTAAAAGATTTTGTTAAATATAAGAACAAAATTAATATAATGAAAACTTATTAAAAAGATAACAAATCTTATCCATAAGATTTTATTAGATTTGTTCTAATTAAATCTTATAAAATTTGTTAGACTTTTTCTTAAAATTCCTAGATGGCATAGCTATATAAAGAGGGGTTTAGGGGAGGCAACGAACACACAACAAATAGGTTTCCTCCTCCCCTAAGGGCCGACGGCACCAACAAGAACCCTCCTTTTGTTGCCGCCAAACACCATCTTCTCTCTTCTCTTTAGGGTCAGCGCCCCCTAAGGGTTTCTTCTTCCCCTCTTCTAGTTCTTCTAGGGCCGGCACCCTTAGTCCTCTCTTCAATTAGGGTCGGCGGCCACCAACAAGAAGGAAGGAGAAGAAAAAGAGAAGAAGGAAGTTTGGTTGCTTGCTTGATTGCCATCGGAGGAAGAGTTTTGGTGGAGAAATCTTGAAGGATCGTTGTCCACACAACGTTCGACAAGAGGAGAGGATATACAGCAGAAGATCGAGGGGTCATCCACTCCTTCTAGACATCCCGAAGAAAAGGTACAATTAATTGTTTCCGCTTTAAATAAATTGTTTGTCTTTTCTTGGATCCTGAAAACCAAACACAAGAGCCCAATGATCTAAATGCGTCGATCAAACTTTATTTGATCGACTATGAGGCAACTTAAATCCGTTTCCGAAAATATTTGTTCTGTAGAATTCACCGGAACGGATTTTCTAGTGTTTCCCACGTCAAGTTGCCATAGAAAAATCGAGGCAACTCAAGATGCTCCTGATGATCCAAACGACGACGCCGAGGGAGAAGGCAAGGGCAAGGAACGGTGAAAGGGAGCCCGATGAGGAACAGAGCAACCGGCAAGAGCGAGCAGAGAGGAGAAGAAGGCTTCTGAACAGGTGCGTGGAGCTGCGCAGGTGTTGGTGGCCGATCGCTCCGCCGTCCGCCGCGAGAGAAGAGCTTCGATTTGCGATTCAGACGCTAATCCAAGGAATTACGCGATTCGGAAAAGCCTCGATCGTGATTCCAAAGGAGACAATTTAGGTCGGAAGAACCTAACTTGAGACGGCACGAAGGAGACGATTCGGAAAGAGCCTCGATCGCGATTTGGGAGAGGAAGGAGTTTACGCGACGCGATTCGAAGGAGATGTTGTGCTTCGGAAGGGACTGACGACGAGCACCAAATGGACTGGAGACGCACGGCGACAGCGGGATCGCGGGACGAGGAGGAAGACCACCATCAAGTTCGCGCACGATGAGGAGGATGCCACCGTCGAGTTCGCAGTCGAGTTGGAGAGAGCGACGGGCTACAAAGAGAAAGGAAGGCTCGCGCATGGGAGAGAGGCGCACGGCAGAAAGAAGAAAACCCAAAAAACTTAACCTCGCTCTGATACCATGTAAAATAATATTGAAAATCTTATTTTATTAAAAACAAGACCCTATTTATACACTAATTTAGGGACTTAATCCTATAAAGTTTTCTATAAAAAATATTTTTTTATAGGCTAATATCCCTTATATTTAAATAAATTTTATCTTATCTTATTGTTGCTAACCAAGTCTTTTTACCAATCTTTCTTGTTTGATGTGCATATTTATCATAATTTCGCATTGTCTAACTCGGACATTTATTAGTGTGTAAGTACACATCATATCATCTTAAACATGTCTTAAAGTTTAAATTATCAAAAGGCACACCTTTGAACATTGATATTCCTAAAATATCCTTCTACACAGCTAAAATTTCAAAAGCATTTTAATGGTTAAAATCAAAGTAAAGGGATAAATGGAGTCCTAGAAGCACCGTGAATGTTAATGGGGGGAGATATTGTCATTTACAAAAACCACGTTAAAGTCAAACATGAAACCGCCAATTACGTGTTTTGAATCAATTCATGCCTTTCTTGATTTTGATCATCGGAAAACTATTAATGTGTTAACTTTTCATCATCAATTACCAAAATGACAATATAAGACAACCAATACATTTGCAAAACTCGAAAGGATGGATTCATGTGCTTCTTGAGTTTGAATAATAGAATGTTATAAAATAATTTTAGAAGCTTTAAGGTCATTTAGGTGGGCATAGTGCATTTTAGAAATCTCAAAAAACAAAGGTTCACCACTCTTGATATATTTTTAAACCTTTTCTAAAATTGTCATCCTTTAATGATCTTATTAAAATATTTTAGCGTATGCATTAGAGTTGTTAGAATATTTAGGGATAAATATTCTGTTAGGGATAAATATTTTATTTTTCTTTTTTATAGAATAATTCTCCTAAAATAGGTCCTTATATTCATGTATAAATAGGGGCTTATCTCTTGTAATAAAGCAAGATTTCATATTATTTTACATGGCATCAGAGCGAGGTTAGGTTTAAGGTTATACGTCCGAACCAATCCTCTTCCCTCTTTCTCTGTTCGCC
>NW_027428837.1:0-1695 GCF_044706935.1 Curcuma longa
GGGGATCATGATGTATTACTAAGTGTCACTCATGATCATTCCGAGAATTGATGGTTAATTACTGACGGCCAACATAACCGGAAACCTATTGGGTCACACGAACAAGAAGTTTTCAGAAGGACTTAAAATGAATTTGAGAATTAGATTCTCATATTGAAAGAATGCTGATTTGGTTGGATTAAACAACAAGAAAAATTGATGTGGTTTAAATCAGAAGAAGCTTGGTTGTTGATATCATGGCGATTGACATTAGGCCAAGTGGGAGTTTGTTATGTTTGAGATGTGTCCTAAGGCAATCACCTTATGGTTGTATTATTAAATTGTTTAATAATAAATAAAGTTCACTTTTTAAGTGTTTAATTTCTTATGTTTGATTAGATCTTAAACTTAACTACTGAATGTCTGTAATACGATTCATAACATGAGAGAATTTGTAATTGGATCACAATTTGTGAGGATCTCTACATGTGTAATTATAAATATATTGAAATTATCCCTAGTTGATGAATTGACAATTACAAATGTCATTGATTCTTCTGAGACTAGCAAGTTTAAACTCCTTGGTTCGATGACAAGCAATCGATCTCAATTGCGGGAGAGATTCCAAATGTTGAGAGACAAACGTGGATGCTAATTAAAAGTAATCAGTTCATTGGAGTAACTTGTCTTGGACTTCGTTTGGTTCATTTTAAGCACATGTCAACGAAGATCTCTAAGCGGTTTAAGTGCGAGTTTCCTTAGATATGGGTATTCAAGTCACCTTGGTCATGTATGATGGGAAAGTCTTGAAAAACTGTTCTGATAGATTCTTGCAGAATAAAAATTTTCTCGAAAACGATTTCAAGTTGTCCTCATAGTCGATCAAACGAAGTTTGATCGACTCATTTAGATCATTGGGCTCTTGTGTTTGGTTTACAGGATCCAATATAAAAGGAATAATTTAACTTATGCGGAAATATTAAATTATACCTTATGAAGTTTGTACCCGAAGACCTCTTGATCTTCTGCTGTATTCCTCTCCTCTTCTCGAACGTTGTGTGGGCAACGATCCTTCGAGAATTTCTCCACCAGAATTCTCCTCTCCGATGGCTAGCTAAACTTTCCTTCCTTCTCCTTGTTTGGAGAAAAGAAAAGAGGAAGAAGGGGTTGACTGCCGAGAGTCTCGGCCACCTAAGGCTTGTGTCGTGTCTTCAACCCTTGGCAAGCCCCTTCTTTTATAGCCTAGCCATCTCCCAAATATGGCATGATTTGTATCATAAACTTGGTATGATTTGGATCAAACTTGGTATGATTTCAATCAATCAACGGAGAATTTGGTATGATTTCGGAAGTTTCCAATTCGAATCGAGGTGCTTAATCGATTAGGGAATCGATTAAACATCGTAACTTTTTCTCATTAACACTGGTAATCGATTAGGTGATCGATTACCAAGCTGGTAATCGATCAACTGATCGATTACCAGACGATCTCCCACGAGGCTTGGTAATCGATCAGCTGATCGATTACCAAGGTATGTAATCGATCAGCTGATCGATTACACAGCCTTGTGTGGGTTCGAATGCCTGGTTTCTTCACGAATTCTTCCAAGGTGGACTTGAGGATTTCTAGAGGCTACAGCATAGACCTAGAGGAGGAATTAGTTTTGGTCTCCCGATGGGTTTAAGCTTCCCATGCTCTTCACCGAACACACAGCT
>NW_027428838.1:0-1468 GCF_044706935.1 Curcuma longa
TGATGCATCGAGAAGATAAGCATTATTTAGCATTGATATGGCCACATTTCATGAGCATAACGCAGGATATTGCATCTTACTTGGCATTTTATGCTTTTGGCTCTATAATTATACTTTTTTTCCTTGGATGCACGCATCTTTCGCTTTGGTTTTGTCTTGACAGGTAATCAGCACGGATATGCCACTGAGTTAGCTTGAAGCTGCGTGTGTCCAGAGCCCAGCACGCCCAGACCGTGCCGTATAGCACGCCCGTGTCGACTTCAGGCGTGAACTGTGAAGTCCAGAGTTCACGGGCACGGGCACGCCCGTGTCGGTCGTGTCAAACAGCACGGCCCGTGTCGACTTCAAGCGTGAAGTTGTGCAGTCCAGAATTTAGCACGCCCGGAAGTGTTGAGCAGCACGGCCGTGTTTAACACAAGTGAACTATAAAAGGCTGCGAAAGACAACAAGTAAAGGAGAGGTATAACGGCTGGGATTAGGGTTTTTGAGGAGGAAAGCTTGGGAGAAAAGGATCGGAAGGCATCATCCACTTCGGCGCGGGAGATTTAGATTGGTAACCTCTTGTAAAGGATGGTTGGATGTTCATCTTTTATCAACTTGTCTTGCTGTGAACTTTTATCTATGGAGTAGTTTTCTTTTAATCTCAAGATAAGGGGAGTACCCCTTTAATGATTGATTCTGAATGGTTTTTGTCTTCTCTCATTCATCAAATCTGTGTTATTGGCGTGGTTTCAGTGAATTATCTTGTTCTATCTCAAGAAGTTAGGGGATGTACGTAACGGTGAACCCTTATTCTGGAACTCTGAATACCATCTTAGATCGTTCCTTCTAGATGTAGTGATAAGGTTTTCTAGGGAGGCTTGCGCGATTCACGTGACAGGATCAGCTTAGCTGATTATGGTCACCTGTGTTACTTGTCACGAAGGAGGGAGATCGGTCTTAAGAGATATCCTTATAAACAATCCCTGGACTAAACATAATTTATCTAATTCGATTGTACCCAGAAGCGGCAGTAAGACTAGGGAGGTTTGCGGGGGTCACGTAGAGATGCTCCCTAGCTGATTATGATCACCTACACTCGAATGCCATAGAAGGTAGAACTGTCTTAGGTAAGTACAACTGATGAAGATCCCGAAAGGGGCCATCAATTGAGCATAGGATAGATATATGATATCCGTCAAAACATCAGTAAGGGTTTAACAGAGAGGGAAGGCTTACTCTTCGGATTGATCGTTAAAGTGGGGAAACTATTATCTTGAGATTAACTCAATTCCCAACTTAAACAACCCTACTTGTCGTCACCTTCAATAGCGAAATTCCCTGTTCAATCGAATTACTTGTCTAGATAACTCAACATCACACATCGTCCGGTGATTAAACAAATATCTGTGGGATCGATATTATAACTTGACGACATCCGTGCGCTTACGGAATTTAAACATCAAGTTTTTAGCGCCGTTGCCGGGGA
>NW_027428839.1:0-1803 GCF_044706935.1 Curcuma longa
AGCCAAACCGAGGGCACTAATAATGGGAAGGCAGCAGGACAAGGCTGAATGAGAAGATGTGTGTGGTGTGGTGCCATAACAGAATGACTATGAACTTTATTATCGCATGCTTATGGTTGTATTATTTTATTGATGGTTAAGACTTACAATTCCATATGGTTGAAATAGAATTTCTTAATTCTAGACAGTGTATGCATGCTTTAGATATCGCACATGGAAACTCTATTAGGTTATAATCTTTTCCGCTTTAAAGTTTTAGGTTTTCGTATGTGATATTAATAAGTAAGAATGAAAAGTTTTAACTGTAACGTCCGTCAAGACTCTGGTAAGGGCGGGCGTTACAAATCCCCTCAGCAGCAGCCAGAGGTCGTGCCTCAAAAGCACACCCGTGCTTCAAAACAGAATCAAGCTAGTTCATGGCCGTGCCTCCAAAGCACGGCCGTGTCTTCACCTCGGAGCCAGCCTCTGCTGAAGGCCGTGCCTCACAGGCACGGCCGTGTCCAGCCATTCAGTTCCAGCCAGTGTGTGGCCGTGCCTCCCAGGCACGGCCGTGCCATCAAACAGAAGGAGGACAAGCTCGGACTCCGTGCCTAAGAGGCACGGCCGTGCCCCAGACCCGAGACTACACAGCGTCCAGGCCGTGCCCCAAAGGCACGGCCGTGCCTTCCCTTGTGCCCGAAGCCAACACAAGGCCGTGCCTTCCAGGCACGGCCGTATGCACGGGGGCGTGCTGCTTCCGAACCCTGCACTATAAATAGGACTCTTTGGAGACCTAGGAAAGGGGGGAGACTTTGGAGAGCCACCGGAGTTGTTCTAGAGCCGCCGACGCCTATTTCGGAGAGAGATTCGACGATCCATCACCGATCCGACTGCTCCAGACCATTTCCATCCCATCTACGCAGAGATTTCACTCCGAGGAAGAAGATAAGTCTAGTTTCCTGCATTTCCTTGTTTATCTTTGGGAACAAGATGTATTCTCTCTTTGCTTTGGATTGTATTCTCCAGGAGTAGATTTCCCTAGATTCTAGGATGTAGGATAAATCAGATGTAATGGATGATTGTATTTGGATTTGATTAATCTACCGTTTTTATTGATAAAATACTGTGCATTGCTTTGTGGATTTATGCTTGTTCTTGATGATAAATTATGTTGTGTGAATCCATGAGGGTAGGGATTTACTATGAATTGGGAAGTCATTAGGCCGTATACCGGGGCGCTCTGTAAAAGGGGCAGACCTTGAACCGGGCGAGATTCCGAGGGGTTTCCTAATACGTAGTTGAATTCCTATGAGGGATAGTTAGCGGTCATTCGTTATTGGGGAGAGATCTGTAAAAGGATATCCAGTGACAGTGGATAGGGTTCTTTTAGTATTTCCGGGGCGCCTGAGTGACACGGGCAGACCTTGAACCGGGCTTCTAGAACCGTTTCAAACCAATAACGAGTGACGTAAGAACACCAATGATTTAATTCGAGGATACCTGACGAGGTTGAATTGGATAATTTGGTTGACATTCCTACAATTGAACAGTTATTGAGGAAAGGTAGAGGATCCAAGTCGATTAATCCATTCTCTGAGGAGTCCGAAATCCTAGGATCGCTTCACCCATCAGTGTCACAGTCGATCCCTTTCTCTGCCTTCTAGGATAAAGCACTTTAAAACACTCCCATCTCCCCCACACAACTCATGATCTATATTCTCTCCACCTTTTTGTGCTAGATTTAGTAAGTAGTTCCACAATCCCTGTGTATTTGATCTTTTTATTACTTGACGACATTCCGTGCACTTGCGGAAGGCTATCATG
>NW_027428840.1:0-2507 GCF_044706935.1 Curcuma longa
GATATTCCTTAAATGATGACGTGATAGGTATGCACGCTCATCTCTCCTTAAAACGACCACTCCCTCCGCAGCAGGTAAGCTCTCTGCCCCCGCACTCTTCTACACGCTCAAGTTCAATACTGTTTATCTTCTTCTCCTCCCGCCGTTCTTGACTTGAGCGTCGGAGTGGTCGCGCTAGGGCACCCCCTGGCCTTCCTACTCACGTTCCTTGTGTTTGCGCAGGTCCTGGAGGTCTTATCGCACTCCACCCATCTTCCTGTTCTACGCCGACGATGAGGAAGGTCCTGGAGGTCTTATTGCACTCCACCCGTCTTCCTGTTCCATGCCGACGACAGGAAAGGTCCGGTGACTTGTCCAGCCGCTAGTTTCAAATATATATATATATATATATATATATGAGAATTGATATTCTGCGCAACGGGTATTTACGTGACCCGTGCGCGACACCTCGACACCCAGCCATTGTCGTCGTTGCCGCTTCGCCGTCCGGCCACCGCCGCCCGTCGGACTGAGCCCGATCGACGCGCCGCTCGCCGGCACGCCGACCGGTGTCGGATTCCGATCGGATTGTGGTCGGAATCCGGCACCGGTCGGTACGCCGGCGAGTGGCGCGTTGACCGGGCTCGGTCTGGCGGCCGACAGTGATCGGACGACGAGACGGCAGCGGCTGGAATAGCGGCGGGTCAGGCAAGACCACTGTGCATTCCCACTTTTGGACGGTCGGATCTGCACGATCACGCGTGATGGGCGGTGATCAGCTAGGCGTGCACGGAAGTGCACGGGAGCGGCTATATATATATATATATATATATATATATAGAGAGAGAGAGAGAGAGAGAGAGAGAGAGAGAGAGAGAGTTGACATTCAAATTAATACATGTGGGAAGAAAAAACTTGCACAACTCAAAGTCAACTAAGTAATTAGCAGCAAATATATACATATATAGTTGAAACATCAACATTCAAATTAATACATGTGGGAACACTAGGAAGAAAAACTTGCACAACTCAAAGTCAACTAAGTAATTAGTAGTAAATTTCCCCAGGCAGATCATTCAGACCAACGACAATTATTTGTATAAGACCATAAAAAAGGAATATTGACTTTTTTATTCAATTATCCGAATCGGAATTGGCCATTGGAAGCCATACTTGTTTGTTTCTATATATAAACAATTTCTATCTCCTCTGGTCAATAGCAATTAGCTGCTAACGCTAGATACAGAGATGCAAGTTACAAGGAAAGGTGAGTAAGTCGTTTCCCCTCCTTCATAAGTTAACTAAACCAAAATTTATCAATCGATTACGCTAAGATTAATAGCTTCACCTCGTTTTCATCTGTTGTAGCTCCTGGAATTTCTTCTTTTCCGTCGGTGAAATTTCATGGGATTAATTCTATTTGGTTAATCATTCAACTCGTAGATTTCATTAGTATTTTGATTTTCAGAGAACTGATTTGATTTGTTCGTTTCAGTTTGTTGTTCCAGGATTACTCAACTTTTTCTTAGTTAGCATGTTGAGCTAGCATCGATCAAGGAAGAAGAGGCATGGGATTAATGGAGGTTCTGGTAATCTTGATCACGACATCGATATTGATCTCTTCCACAAGAAGCACAAACTTTGCTCTGCCTTCCAACTGCTCCAAACTCTGCGGCAACATCAGGATCCAGTACCCTTTCGGCATCGAAAATGGCTGCTTCCGAGCTGGCTTTAACTTGACCTGCAGCACCATTACTGGTACTGCTTCGCCTCAGCTCCTCTTGGGCGATGGAACGTTCGTGGTCACTGGTTTTAACATGGAGCGTGGCCTGGTGCACATCGACTCACCAGTCACTCTGACGATGGCTGTGGACGCCAATTCCCCCATCACCTCCTCGATCATCAATCTCCGGAACTGGCCTTTCTCCTTCAACTTGAAGAAGAGGAATTATGTTGGTGAATTCTGGGATCTGGACGATTTGATGAGCAACAGTTTGTACGCAGCCGGTTGCAGTGCTACTGTCAATCTAGTGGACTCCATTCGCAACATTTCCATTCGTTCTTGCTCAGTTGCGTCATGCTCTAGCGATGCCATGAATGATACTGGATACTGCGAGATTCGCCTGAATGATCTGGACTCCGACATACAAACTCCGTTGGTTGTTCAGCTATCTCGACTGAACAACGAAACAGAACCTCCTTCGAGCGTCGCTGCCGTCATGTATGATTATGATTACACCAGTGATGAGGCCTACGAGAGGTTCACTACGAGCGGGGATAGGGCAGGCCTAATGGCCTCCCTCGCTTGGTACATGGACGACCATTCTACGTGCGAAGAGGCCAGACAGAATTCCACCACTTATGCTTGTCGTAGTCGCAACAGTGATTGCTACGATGCTTACCCTGGAGTTTCCTGGTATCCTATTGGATACTTTTGTTGGTGTTCTTTGAGTTACGAAGGCAATCCATACCTACCAGACGGCTGCCAAGGTATTAATTTGATCTTGCTTTTCTCTTACAGATTTGGT
>NW_027428841.1:0-5928 GCF_044706935.1 Curcuma longa
TGATTGCAATAGGTAATTTTGCAATAAAGTCCTCTTAATTCACATTGTAGATAACTTGGTGTCTGTGAGACACAGAAGACCATGATTATCAGTCCCTTGTGAATTATAAACTAAGGCTCACAACCAAGATGACTTTGGACAACCCATCGGGAACGGTTGTAGTGTAATTCGGTGACTGTCTGTCTTGACTGTAGAATTACACTAGTGCACTTTGTGTGTATTGAGTAGGACCATTGAGGTTGTTCAATTTACTCTGACTCACAAATTGAACAAGACCTCTGTTATTATAGATTATGCACTCTTAATCCCGATGTAATAAATGGGCATCTATAGGTAGTAATTATTGCTTTGATTTACCAAAGGGTGAGATCTTTCCGTCAGATCAATTATTCCCGGTAAGTTGGGTGATGTTACTATCTATACGGTGTGCCATTAATTATAGAAGGAATCCGTGTCCCAGTAGGGCTCATAAGGATTGTCAAGTCAAATCTTGCAAGTGGACTTTGGTCCGGCTGACAATAAGGTTGAGTGGTACTATTCAAGGTCTTAGATGTCGATTATTGAGTTGTCAGTGAACTCAGATAATTGACGGACATACGATATCTTAAACACGGGGAGCAATGCATAAAATAATAAGAAGGAACCCAAAATGTAATTTGGGGATTGGATTGGTAGTGCAACAATGATCCTCTAGTGGAATGGATCGTTGTTGATGGATGTAGGTGTGTATTCGGGGTTGAATACGGGATCCGAAACCCATCAGAAGGCCAGATCCAATACCTCCTCGAGGTCCCCGCTGTAGCCTAAAGTCATCTTCAAAAGGATGCAATCAAACGGATGAGATTAGTTCTTAGCCGTCGGATGAGATTTAATCTCGACCGTTGGATAAGATTAGTTCTCGACCGTAGGATGAGTTAATGGATGAGATCAACTTGTATCCATGGGATTAGATCAAGTTGCATCCATTGGATCGAAATAAATAAAAAGGAATAGAAGAGAATAGATTAGAACCGTTGGATGAGATTAAGTCGTCTCCGATGGACGAGATCTATCCGGTTCGGTTTTAATTCTCTTTGGAAGGAAGAACCGGTTCACGAGGTGAACCAGACATGGTTCATTGAACCACACGCCCAAGCAAAAACCGTTGTCTATGTGCGCTTTCAACAACGATTTTGGAAGCTATAGCAATAATTTAAAATCATTGTCTATTTGCGCTTTCAACAACGGTTTTACAAGCTATAACAACAATTTAAAATTATTGTCTATTATTTATGATAATGAATTATATTAATGAAAAATTAAATCATAATATAAAAATATTAAGTGCAATCTATTTTAATTATTGATATATTTAAATTTTATTTTGATATTTATATCAAATCCCTTTTGTATCTTTTACTTTTATCAATTTATTTTGATATTAGAAATATGATTTATCATATTTTTTAATGATATTTAATTTAAAATATAATTATAAATAATGTTTAATGATATTTATTAATATCAAAATCTATTCATCGTTTTGTATAGAACGGGTATATTATTAAAAAAAATTAAATTTTTAATTAAAATATTATATTAATCTATTTATAATAATGATAAATTTTTCATTATTTCCTTATACCCTATCCCGTCGCCCAACCTATTCGTGTCGATTCTCTAAAACCTCCTTACCGCCTCCGCCGCTAATCCCTCGTGATTCGCCTCTGCCCTTCGCCCTTCGCCAGAGCCGGCCCTGGGCCAGGGCAACAAGGGCGCCCGCCCAGGGCCCAAAACTCTAAGAGGGCCCAAAATTTTCATTAAGTGGTCTTCACAACTTAAACCCTAGCGGAAAGGAAAAAAAGTCCAGCATCCATCATCGATCGAGTTTCCAGATCTTGCCTCGCCGGCCCGTCTTCTAGCAATTTAATATTCCTCAGATCTCACCTCACTTGCGAGCGTTCTCTCGGATTGTTGCCGTTTGTTCGACTTGATCGTGGTGCTGGAAGAGAACTTGGATTCGTGCGAAGCATTCATGCTCGGATGACGCTGTAAGCTGTTCAGTGGCGTCGGTGAGCCATCGCTGCGTGGCCGCCGAGCGAGAAGGCTCTTCCGCACATGGAGGCGGAGATGCCCGCTGTTGTTCTTCTCGCTGTCTTTGTTTTCTATAATTTATCTCTCATTCTCTCTTTCTTCGGCGCAAAGTTGCCATTTGATAGTGAGTTACTCTTTGAACATTTGTTAACAATCAGATATTCTATAATCTTGAACATTTTGCAGATTTAGTTAGCCTCCACCAATAGCTTAATATGCCTAGGTTTATTCTACATGGTGGTCAACATGTTGGAAATCTGTCATAAGTCAATATTGCAACGTTACTATTATATTCTATGTAGAAACTTTAATTTCATTGTCTTATGTTGGAATTATTTCTTTTTACTGTTGAAGATCATATATTTCTTGTCTTTCTTTCTTGGATATATTTTGTGTACATGTAGTACTGTATGCTCAATGTTCATGTTTTTACTGTGTACAAGTTTTGTCTTATCTTGTCTTTCTAGCGGAAATCAAAATTGAATATTTTTTCATTGGTATTTCAATAACAAAAACAAAATAAATTTCTTGATGCAGATGGAGAGATACATGGAGATGATCACGGACAAACATGAATCAGAGGAAGAGGTGGGCCTGGTGGATCCAAGGAAGATAAGGAGAGGGAGCAGAAAGTACTACAGATGTATGGAGAATGCAAGGTTAAAGGAAGAGGTAAACATCAAACTCACTACCCTTCTTTACTTCTTTGGAAATGAACACATATTATTGCTTCAGCAAACGGTGGCTTCAAAATATGGCAATTCAATCATTGTTTGAGACAGAAAATGTTGTTCTAATGTATCTAGAAAGAGATTGACTCACTTAATCGGTTACTATTCTCTTGGAGTAGAACTATTTTGCTGGTTGTTATCAACAAGTCGATAAATCAAGAGGTCACTTTTGTTTTGCTACTTTAGCATCAAATGGGTGATCCTTTAGTCACCAACACATGTTAATATAATTTTAATGAAGATTAAATAATCATAAATATTTCATCATCATTTAATTGTACAGTGTTAACTTCATGAATTTTGTTGTTGAATGTGCACCATTGTTACCTGTGATAATTAAGGTTAACTATGTTGCCTCCCTTCCTCCCTGCTACTAATTGCAGCTCGATCACGTCTCAAGTATGGCATCAAAATACCTTGGAAGGCCAATCACCCAACTTCCCCCAGTTCAGCCAGTATCCATATCTTCACTTGACTTATCAGTGGTGGAAGCCCCTCTCTTGATCTTGACCTCCTTTGTCGGAGTTCTTCGCATATGCATTTCCTACAGCAGCTTCCGAGATTGAAAAACCTCTAATGGTGGAGATGGCCACCAATGCAATGGAGGAATTCATCAGGCTAGTGCAGACTGATGAACCCCTCTGGGTGAAGTCGGGCAGTGATGGAAGGGACATGCTTCAACTTGAAACTTATGAAAGGATGTTCCAGAGGCCCGATCAACAGCTCAAGTTACTGGATACTCGAATTGAGGCATCGAGTGATCGAGGGATTCAGTTTTGGTCATTATGAGTGCTTTGGCATTGGTTGACATGTTCATGGATGCAGTAAGTTGAGATATGCTTCATTCTGACCCAAATAATAACAGCTATCTTCATATAACAGCTATCTACAAATAATAATTATCTTCTAACATTTATTTTGTTGTGATATGCTTCATTCTGACCCAAATAATGTATTTGAAACTTTTGCATTTTTGTTTTCTCTGTTAATATATATTTTTATACTGTAATCATTACCTGTTTTGATTTGTGCAGTTCTTTAACACTCCACCATACGCATGTGAACCATCAAGCCTCCCAAAGTATCCACCAAGCAAGGAGATGGATGCTAAACTGAGAGATGAAGAAGCAAGAAGGTATTCACAATTATTCTTACTGATTTCTTTTGTTTATTCCCAATGGATCATGGAAAATGAATCACTTCCCTTTGCCTCTTGAATCGCCTTTTAAAATATAGTTTCCCCTATAGGCTATCTCTGTTTTGTTAAAAAAAATATACGGTTTGTTTTGAATGAAAGATATGGTCTTGCTTCTACATGGTTTTGTACATATAAATATTTATGATGATGAAATATTTATGATTATTTAATCTTGTAAAAACTAAGATACCTGAATGAAGTTACCATGTTTCAGCATGAGCATTGAATTTCTAAAAAGAAGCTACCATGTTACTTAGTTTTTATATGTATTTATATGTACAAAACTATGTTAGTTCACTTTTTTGCATCTACATCCGTTTGCTGAAAAAGTCTCTTGCCTTTTAGGAACAGATGAGGACGAAGAGGATGATGATGATTCAGATGAGGACGAAGAGGATGATGATGAACAAGATGGCGAAGACTAGGAAGAGGACGATGGGGCTGAAGGTGATCCTTCTGAGGATGAAAACGTTGAGGGAATGTGTAATATGTTGCAAGAAGAATATTTGTGTTAGTTACTTTTGATTATTTATAAATATTGAGGTGATTAAATATATCGGTGCTTTTCTATTTGTGATTTGTTTGGTGAATTTATAATATTATGATAATTTTGTCATCTTGCTCGATCATAATTTACAAACAACATAAAAAAATAAGTGTTATTACAACAGTTTTAAATTCAATGACATCGGTTTGGAAGCGTTGTCGTTAAGTGATATTACATCGGTCGAAAATCGTTGCTAAAATTGATGTTAAACAGATATTACATCGGTTTTACACCGTTGCAGAACTAATGTCGTTGAGTGATATTACATCGGTCGAAAACCGTTGTTAAAATTGATGTTAAACATATATTACATCGGTTTTACATCGTTGCAAAATCGATGTCGTTGTGATATTACATCGGTCGAAAACCATTGTTAAAATTGATGTTAAACAGATATTACATCGGTTTTACACCGTTGCGAAACCGATGTCGTTGAGTGATATTACATCGGTTACAAACCGATGTCGTTGAGTTGTATTACATCGGTTACAAACCGATGTCTAAAATGTCAGACCTTTTACAACGCCTTCATAGACATCAGTCGATTTTCTCATAGACATCGGTTTTCCACCGATGTCTATGACTGTTTTTGTTGTAGTGAGATTAAGTTGCATCCGATGGATGAGATCTCTTCGGTTTAAGTTTATTTCTCTTTTAATAGAATTAATTCATGGAAATAATTCTAATAATGGCCGGCCAATATAGATAAAGTTGGAAATAATTATTTTTGTTATTTCCAAAAAGATCTAACGGCTAGAAACCAAGCAAGCTAATCTAAGGGCCTAGATTTAAGAAGTTTTTATAATTTGGAAATAATTCATGGAATTAATTCAAATTAAAATTATTTCTTAATGGCTAAGAAAAGGGTGCTTGGTCTTGGACTAGAGGCTATAAAAGAGGGCAAAGGGGTGGGCGGCACAAGCATTCAAGAGAAAGAGGAGAAGAGGTGGCCGAAACCCTCTTCCCTCACCCTAGCCGCCGCCCACCCTTCTTCTTCCTTCTCCTTTTGTTTTTTTCTCTTCTTCCACCGCCCCTTCTTCCTTTCTCTTTTGTGGTGGCCGAACATCCCCAAGGTGTGGTGGCCGGATCCAAGCTAGGAGACAAGAAGAGGCCAAGTTACAGCAAGAAGAAGAAAGGAGATCCAAAGCTTCATCGGAGGTTGCAGTTCCTTGGTTCCTGGAGGATCGTTGTCCACCCAACGTTCAGGAAGAAGACAGGAATACAGCGGAAGACAGCGAGGTCGACAAAAGGTTCTGGTAAATTTTATTTATTCCGTAGTTTTAATTTACTAGAATTTAGTTAAATAAACCGTAGAAAATAATTTTGGAATCGGCGATCCTGAAGGATCGATTGATCTAGTCTTCCTTATAGACTTTGTC
>NW_027428842.1:0-4180 GCF_044706935.1 Curcuma longa
CCTTACTCTTCCAGAGAATGATAAGAGCTTCGATATGTACAGCGATGCTTCCCGACTGGGACTCGGAGCTGTACTTATGCAAAGTGGGAAAGTGATTGCCTATGCCTCTAGGCAATTAAAGGAGCATGAAAAGAATTATCCCACTCATGATTTAGAATTAGCAGCTGTGGTCTTCGCTCTGAAGGTATGGAGACATTATCTTTATGGAGCACAGTGTAAAATTTACACAGATCACCAGAGTCTGCGGTATTTCTTTACGCAGAAGGATCTCAATATGAGACAGCGTAGATGGCTTGAATTAGTAAAAGATTATGACTGTGAGATCTTTTACCATCCGGGAAAGGCAAACAAAGTGGCAGATGCACTCAGCAGAAAATCTAGTGCCACTTTGATGTCTTTATCGGTATTATCTCGACCATTGGAAAAGGAGATTATGAGCTATGGGATCGAAGTTATCTCTGGACAACTCTCGACTCTGGCCATAGTGCCATCATTGTTCGATGATATATTGGTAAAACAAAATGGTGATCCAAGTCTACAGAAGATCAAGCAAGAGATCCAAGAAGGAAAAGACGAAGGTTTTCGGATTGCTGATGATGGGGTATTATACCTTAGGGATCGTCTATGCATCCCTAACGATCCGGAACTACGCAAGAAAATATTAGAAGAGGCTCATGGGACTCCCTATGCTATGCACCCGGGATCCACCAAGATGTATCAAGATCTGAAAGGAAGATTCTGGTGGTCCGGTATGAAGAGGGATGTCAGCAAGTCAAAGCAGAACATCAAAGACCAGGAGGAGTTCTGCAACCCATTCAAATTCCAGAGTGGAAATGGGAAGATATCTCTATGGATTTCATTTCAGGTCTTCCCAGGACTACAAACGGATATGATGCAATATGGGTTATAGTTGATAGACTAACAAAGTCAGCACATTTCCTAGCAATCAAGATGACGTATTCCATTGAGCAACTGGCTCAATTATATGTTAAGGAGATCATCAGATTGCATGGTATATAAAGAGCATCCGCCAAAGAATAGAGACGGCTCAAAGTCGGCAGAAAAGTTATGCCGATGTACGACGTAGACCGCTTGAATTTCAATGTCGGAGATTTGGTATTTCTTAAAGTAGCTCCTATGAAGGGGGTAATGAGATTTGGAAAGAAAGGCAAGTTAAGTCCACGATATGTAGGACCTTACCTAATCACAAAAAGGGTTGGCAAGGTGGCTTATGAGCTAGAGCTACCTCAGGAGATGTCAGCTATTCATAACGTGTTTCATGTGTCGATGCTCAAGAAATGTATTCCCAATACAGACCAAGTGATTGAGCCGCAGGCCGTACAAATCCAAGAGGACCTAAGTTATGAAAGTAAACCCCTACGAATCCTGGATCGAGACGTCAAGAGACTAAGGAACAAGGAAGTACCCTTAGTCAAGGTCTTGTGGCAAAGTCAACAGTCTGAAGAAGTTACATGGGAACGTGAGGACGATATGAAACAAAAATACCCGGAGTTATTCTAAGTTCGAGGACGAACTTTTCAGAAGGTATGGAGGATTGTAACACCCGCAAAATCCTTTCAATATTTCCTTAATATTGAACATGTCTACATGAATGATAGCTTAGATTATGAAAATTTTAGTGTAAGTACTAATGGGCCTTACATGGGCTCTTAATGGTGAAAATCCTTAATGGATCACTAGTAGCATTTTATCCTAAAACCTAATGGGCTCCATGTGATTAAAAAGAATAGCATAACTCTTGATGGGCTTTACCTTATGTGGGCTTTGCCAAAAATAAAAGAAAAAGAGTAAGAAAAATGTTGGTGCCAAGGATTGAACCTTGGACCTTAGGTAGTGGCAAGCTTTAGGAATGCATGAGGTAACCATGAGCCCTAGCAAGGGTGTGCTATTAGAAGGATAAGGGAAATTGTAGATATGTGTAGGGCACATGAAGAGGCACCATGAAAAGTGAAGAGGCACCAAGTGAAGAGACACATAACCCTTCATTTACTATAAGTAATGAAGGCATTTTCTTCCATGGCCGAAACCTCCCATTCCCTTCATTCCTCTTCTCCACCGAAACCTCCTCTTCCCTTCTTTCCTCCCATTGCCGAAACCCATTTAGGGCTTCTCTCCATCAACAAGGCTCACAAGGAGATCTAGTGAAGGCTTGGGGATTCTAGGGGAAGCAAAGAGGAACAAAGGGGATTCTTAAGGCAAGAGATTTCATCTTTTCTTCTAGGGCACATAGTCATTTTGGGAACCCTAGCACAAAAGGTAAGACTTCCCTCACCTGCAACATAATGGTTCTAACTATTGTATTTTATGAAATTTATGTTTACTTGTGTGATGTGGTTGGAAAATCATGAAGAAGCCATGCTTGTAGGTTTCGGCCAACATAGATAATTGGTTTATGTTTGGTTTAAACCTAACTAATGACTTCAAATGTTACTTGATGATCTCTCATGATGAAATTAGGGTTTCATGTTTTAGCCAAGACCCTAAAAGGAACCCATGAAGTTTCGGCCATGATCCAAAAATTAGGGTTGGTTTTGGATTAGGGTTTCAATTATGATCATCCATGTTTGGTTATGCTTTGAATTGTGTTAAGTACAAGTTGTATGAAATTTTATGCCCTAAATGGAACCCATGCATGTTTCGGCCCCTACCCAAAACTAGGGTTTGAGTTAGGTCAAACTACCAATTCTTGTGGTTAATGATTTCTTATGAAAGTGTATGCATTGTATGCTAGTTGTATGAGTTTTAGGTGAATTTTTATGCCATGAATGGGACCATGAAGTTTCGGCCATGTTAGGGTTCAAGGTTAGGGAAAAAGGGGTAAAAACCCTAAGTGACTTACTCTTGGATTAAAATGAATAAGGGGATGTTTTATGATCCATGAAGTGATAAGTTGGCATGTTATGTATTTTTCTTTATGATGTTATGCTTTACTCCATGCCATGTTATATGTGTTGAGATTATGTTTTATGTTGTGTCATGCTTCAAGAATCATGTTGATACTTATGCCTGAATGTATATCGATGCTATGCATGACTTATGAATAATGGAATGTTTAAAGAACATTCACTATGAAAAGAAAGGAAATCTTGTATGTTATTTTACTTTATGCATGGCTTGTACCGGATCCTGAAAAATCCAAGAGCTCCTATGGATGGGTACTGTCAGATCTGAGCAGTCGGCAATGACATGCACTATGAACTCACATCCATGGTGTTACTAAAGATAGGTCTATGCCCGCATGCCTAGTACCCTAGTAGGTCAGGAGACTGCTGTACCTCGTCAAGCTCATGTCCACCGTCGCCTGCCCGCATCCAGCAATCTTGTATGTTATTTTACTTTATGAATGGCCAAATGATGAAGGGGTCCAAGGGATGGGCACCTTAAGAACGCCTCTAGGTTGAAGGACATTAGATGATGACCTATTATGTTTAACTAGCTATCTATATGTACTTGAAGGAAAGCGCAATAATCAATGGTTTATGCACATGACCCCAAATAATGATGATGATGA
Source organism: Curcuma longa (assembly GCF_044706935.1). Classification (NCBI taxonomy): domain Eukaryota; kingdom Viridiplantae; phylum Streptophyta; class Magnoliopsida; order Zingiberales; family Zingiberaceae; genus Curcuma; species Curcuma longa. The sequence continues at coordinate 3,533 of NW_027428842.1, forward strand.
TTATGTTTATCTATTATGATAATAAGTTTTTAAAAGGCATTCCCATCATTTAGTATGCATATGATTTTAATGTTAAGATGAAAGTATGTTTATGTTTTATGCAAATGATCATGTGTTTATTGCTCATGTGTTTTAGATGATATACATGTCATGCCTTGAAGTGACGATTGGTTTTTGGTGAGTAGGAAAGGAGCTTACTAAGCCTTCGTGCTTATAGTTTTCTTTCTTATGTTGCAGATCAAACTAAAGGTTACTAAGGAATGGGAAGCAGCAGGAAGGGCAAGTGTGTGTGTGGCAGTGACTTGGCAGAGAACGATCCTATTACCATTCTAGATTCTGAACTTAGCATTTGCATGTTTTATATTTCACCTTTTTGGGATGTTTGGATTTACTCTATGTTATGGATGCTTAGTCTAACTCTGCATGTTGAGTATGGTTTTTAGTTAAAAATGATATGTTATGTTTCATTTAGTTAGAACTAGATACCCAGACATGCTTGAACTAAGTTTTCCAATTGCATATGAACACATCACTACCATGTATGAAAATGTTAATTTCCGCTGCATTCTTTGTGTTTCATATGTATAATTGTATGAAAGTAAAAGAAAAATGTAGCGTCCGTCACCCCATCTAAGGGCGGGCGTTACA
>NW_027428843.1:0-1599 GCF_044706935.1 Curcuma longa
TCAGTTTTTTATTTAAAAAAACATTTCCATATCTATGGAAGAGGTGGCCGGCCACATCAATATGATTTGGACTTGTTTCCATAAAAAACTTCCAAATCTAGAAAAGAATAGGCGCCGATTATTTCTTCCTTTGATTGCTTGGCGGCCCCCTCAGTTTTTTATTAAAAAAAAACATTTCCATATCCATGGAATAGGTGGCCGGCCACATCAAGGGATTTGGTTCAATTGGTGAACCAACTTTATATTAAAGAGAAATAAAACCAAACCAAGGAGATCTCATCCATTGGATGCAACTTAATCTCATCTAATGGTTCTAATATAATCTTCTTTAATATAACTTGATCTCTTCGATCCAATGGCCACAAATAATCACTTGGGCGTGGGCTATAGAGGAGAGGGGTTCGGTTCACCTTGTGAACCGGTTCTTGCTTCCAAAGAGAATTAAAACCGAACCGAAGAGATCTCGTCCATCGGACGCAACTAGATCTCATCCAACGGTTCTAATTTAATCTCTTTTGATCCTCTTTATTTATTTCGATCCATTGGATGCAACTTGATCTAATCCCAAGGATACAAGTTGATCTCATCCACTAACTCATCCTACGGTTGAGAACCAATCTCATCCATCGGTTAAATCTTATCCGACGGCTGAGAACTAATCTCATCCGTTTGATTGCATCTTTTAGAGATTTCTTTAGGCTACAGCAGGGACCTCGAGGAGGTATTGGATCTGGCCTTCTGATGGGTTTCGGATCCCGTATTCAACTCCGAATACACACCTACATCCATCAATAACGATCCATTCCACTAGAGGATCATTATTGCACTACCAATCCAATCCCCAAATTACGTTATGGGTTCCTTCTTATTATTTTATGCATTGCTCCCCATGTTTAAGATATCGTATGTCCATCAATTATCTGAGTTCACTGACAACTCAATAATCGACATCTATGTCCTTGAATAGTACCACTCATCCTTATTGTCAGTCGGACTAAGTCCACTTGCAAGATTTGACGTGACAAACCTTATGAGCTCTTCAAGGGGACATCATCAACCCTACTGGGACACGGATTCCTTCTATAATTAACGGCACACCATATAGATAGTAATATCACCCAACTTACCGAGAATATTTGATCTGACGGAAAGATCTCACCCTTTGGTAAATCAAAGTGATAGTTACTAAATATATGTGCCCGTTTATTATATCGGGATTAAGAGTGCATAAGTATAATAACTGAGGTCTTGTTCAATTCATGAGTCAGAGTAAATTGAACAACCTCAATGGTCCTACTCAATACACACAAAGTGTACTAGTGTAATTCTACAGTCAAGATAGACAGTTACTGAATTACACTACAACCGTTCCCGATGGTTTGTCCAAAGTCATCTTGGTTGTGAGCCTTAATTTATAATTTACAAGGAGCTGATAATCATGATCTTCTGTGTCTCACAGACACCATGTTATCTACAATGTAAATTAATGGGACATGTTACAAGTCTAATCTATTGCAACCATTTGACCAAAACATGATTCCTTTATTTCATGAAATGTTTATATACAAAAGAGCTAGTCTTTTCAGTATACTCCAACAA
>NW_027428844.1:0-70236 GCF_044706935.1 Curcuma longa
AATTTATATAAGTTAAAGATTAAATTATTTTTTAAAGTGTATGATACAGTCCATAATTTATATCATAACTACTTTTATAGGTGAAAACCCATAGATCAAATGGGCACGATAAAAAGCTAACAGATTTTGCATCAGGACGTCTCCATGATAGAGTCTTCTCTGGTTACTATATCAATGACTTCAAATTTCACATGGCACAATGCGATTCGCATATACTAAGATATAATTCAGGTGTTTATGTAAAAGGATATACCAACAACACTAATACTGAACTTGATTACTATGACAGACTTGACAAACTCATTGAGGTTGAATATCCTACTTTATCCTATAAAAAGGTGTGTATTATTCAAATGTTCATGGTATGATCCAACTCCAAGAATATGAACTAGAATACATTCAAATTACAATTTAATTGAAGTTAATGCAAACAAAAGATTCAACAAGTTTGAACCTTTCAATTTCACAGTACAAGCTGGTCAAGTTTTATAAATTGAATACCCGACAAAGAGAAGATCTAGTGAATAGTTAATAGTTTATTGAATCAAACCTCGCTCGACCATAGAAATGTCAAACTCCATCTGGCCCAAAACAATGATGCATTTTAGAATGAGAAAGTGAAAATACATTCAGTTGATTCACAAATTCAATCCACATCTCAATTACTTGTTCTCAATTACTTGTAGATGTAAATGTCACTTACAAAAAAATAGATGATGGAGAGATGTCCAACGGTGAGGAACTTGATGTACTAATAGAGTTTAGCGATAAAGACTTAGAAACTGTTAATGTTAATGATTTAAAAAGTAATGATGATTAACTTTTAGGATTAATGTTATTTATTCAGTTATGAATATACTTACTTTTTATATGTAAATCTTACTAATCCTACCATATAAAATATTATTATTTTGATTTAATTATTAGTTACACCATGTATGTGTTATAATATTATTTTGTAGATATAATCATGTTAGATAGTTCACTAATACATGATAGTCAGATTATGTTGAGGATTATTAGGGATTAGTATGTATTGATGTTATTAGTAATTTAAATTATCTAATCTTTTATATATTATTTTGAAAATTGATATAATTTTTTCATGCAATTTTATTCTCATGGTCATAGTGTATCTACGTACATCACTAAAAAAATTTAAAGAACGAAAGTGTACTTCTAGTTCTACATAGATACATGTAGATCAAGATCTTAAAGATTTTTATTTTTATGAATTTTGATAAATAATTTAAATATTATTGATATTGTATAATATTCTTTAATATTAATTTTCTCAATATTGTTGCAAAAAAATATACTTAGGAGGTAGGCCACGAGACCGAATTTAAAGAAATATGGAACGATTATTATCAAAAGATATACAATGACTTGTTATACAAGTGGAGAAGAAAGGGAATAAAATCATCCTATATATCAGTTGAGATTTGAGATGCATGAAATAACATTTGGGCTGCAGAAAAGTGATAGCGAAATTCATAGATTGCTCGAAGCAATAGAAATCCTAAGGTCACTCGCTTGAACATGGGATCCTCAAAGCATACAACTAGATTATGATATATTATAGAGCATGCAATAGATTTGATGAGTTTATAATAAAGTTATATAAAAATTTTATAATTATTAATCAACTTATTTTAATTTATAAAAAATTTATGTTTGTAGGCAAATACTTTACACAGCCATGTTACTTGTTGGGAGGTATTTCACAATATCTACAAGAAACAAGATGACACTTTTGTCGATGTTCAATCAAAGGCCATTAACGTATGATTATAAACTTTATTATCCCTCACATTTAACAATGACCGACTTTATTAATTGTATATTAATAATATGACGATATGACTGATCGAGTTGCACAGGCGTCTCAGCCTACTATAGGAGGAGAGGACTTACATACTCTATCAGATGATATTATAAATGATTTATATTATAAGGTTATCAGTGGAACAAAAAAGAACACCTTTTACGACCTTGGCTCTCAAGCACAGGTTGTATATGATCATGTAATGTCTCTTATGGTCAGTGGTCATCCTAGTTCTTCATCTATTGAAGTGCAAGTGTTAAGACAAGAAAATCAAAAATTGAGGGATCGGGTCACAACATTAAAGTAGTCGATGGAAGATCGAGTCACGACAGTAGAGTAGTCGATGGACGATTAGGTCAAGACGGTAGTAGAGCGACAAATGCAAGAATTCTTTTCTTGCTATTCTTTAATGTGTCCTTCTACTTTCCAACGTCGTATGGTTTCGATTCATAGGAGACCTGAACACTACCGATAAGTAATTTTTCTAAGGTGTGTTGACTTTTAATTTATTTTTTTTATTTATCACTCATAAAACATATAAAGTGATTCTGTTAATTTTTATATTATATGCAGCTCTAATTGTATTATATCTTTTCAGGAACAATATAGATAAAATATCAGCATTTAAAAAATTAAATTTGATACTATATTCTATCATTAAGGTATGTATTTTTTTAAAGCATGTTAAACTTGTGTCTATTAGTTTGTGTATTCTTCTGAGAAATAGTTTTACTTTTGTGTATATCTATTTTAATGTTAGATTCATATATGAGCAGGATTCTTTCAAAATATAAAATGTAGTCCCAGTTTGAACCATGTGTTTGTTTTATTTAATAGTCTATCGTATTTTACTTGCTGCAAGATTGGACGATGAGATGTTTTAGATTTTTAGCAAGATTTGGTGTGATGGTTTTGAATCATATATGTTCTTGTTTTTTTATAAGTGATGATTGTATTATTTTTGAAACATGACTTGTTAAATATTGTTTTGTTGTTAAACATATCTTGGTTGGTTTGAATGTTGCTTTGTTAATAAATGAGGATTTTGTTGTTGAATGATGAAACTTTGTTATTATCATGGATGAGTTTGTGAACGTTGAATGTATTGTCGTTTGTGAGTGTTAAATATATTGTGGGTATATTGTAGATATGGTTCGTGATATTGTATTATTTTTTAATAGGTTATTGTATTGTATCGTGGATATTGCAATTTTGATGTAAACAAATTTAAATTAGGAAATAAAGGGTAGATGCTGCTAAAATTCTAAAGAAATTAACGATGGAAAAAATATTCCATTACTAAATTTAGCGACGGAAAATAATTTAGCAACAATAAAAACTTACGACCCTTTTATTTCCGTCACTAATCAATCGCTAACTGAGTTTAACGACCAATTAGTGATGAAAATTTTCATCACTAATAGGTTAATTCTTGTAGTGGTTGGATGGTTAAATTTTATTATCAATCAATCAAAATTTTTAGTTGGTTAACCGACTCTGTCGTTTGGTCAACACTTATTCCAAAATCAACCTTATCAACCAAACTACATTTGTTGGTAGACTAAACCTCATATAAATTGTCCAAAGGCCTAATTAACTTGGGTCAGCCTACCCCTGTATGAGCCCATTCCTTCTATGGTGTGGTTGGGAATGATTTTGAGGTGTTAGACATGTGGCAATTTGGTCTTCCTGCTATTATCATTTTCTAGTAGAGTGTACATGTATCCCTTCTCAAGTTGTTATATGTGGCACACAACATTAGATCTCCAGCTACGACGTATTTACATGAATTTTAGCTTAATATTAAATTTTCTTTGATCTTCTTCTTGATATTTGCACTTGGCTTTTAAAAAAGTATCCCTTCTCAAGTTGTTAAAAAAAATAGTTTATATAGCTTAATATTAAATTTTCGTTCTTGATATTTGCACTTGGCTGGTTGTTGAACCTATTTATTTCATATCTTTGCCTTGTGTGAATTTGTTTCTTTTCAATTTGCTACAACTTGTAATGATTATTCATATTAATTATTACTATTAAAATAAATAAGTTGACTTTATGTATAACTTTTCAATAATTTTATTATGTATGATGAAACTCAAATACAAGAATGAATGCAAGAAAATCCGAAAGAAAGTATAATTGCTAGTTGGTGGGGAAGGAGCAATAGATACGCACAAAGAGTTGAAATTAGAGCTACTTGCTTTTTCTTAATTATATTTAGACATTAAATGTACAATATTGCAAGTAGTCCATGTGTTTAGATATGCTTTATAGAATATATAAAGCAGTAAATTAACTTTCACTACAATTGAAAATCTAAATTTTTGGAATACTGTAGTGTACAGAAGATGATGAGCATTCCCCCTTGAAACACTATTCCTTTTGGTGTAATGTATGGACACGAGCACTTATGAGGCAAGCATGCATGGGCTGGCTGGCTCACCAGAAGTATTGGATGAAAGACAAGACAAGATTGTCATCCAAACTTTATTTTATAGTTGGTGAATCATTTTATATGTATATGTATATGTATAGTTGGTGATAATTAGAGTCATCTGCGCTATATATATATTATATAATTAAGTCACTGGGGCAAAAAGCAGGCAAGCAAGCTATGCCAAGGTAGGTGGTATCCAAATGTAGCCGTGCGTTTGCACGTATCCTGCTTTGGCCAGTAACTCATCCGCCTCTGCAGGACCACGGCTACCCGCTTTGTATGGAATGGGCTTCACTTTTCCCTCGTCGATGTGGTGAAGAAGAGGAGTAAATATCTCCCACGCCACCTGTCGCACAGATGATGCAACGACATACAGTTTGTTTAATTAAGAACCAATTAGTTAGAGTTAGTAGTGAACAATTATCTTGCTTGATACGTTGGCTTTTGATGTAATAATACGTACTCTTAGTTCATCTCTGCGCACAAAATGCTGCTGATCTCCCCTTATTCTGCAACAATATAATGAACACTAACCGTTAATGTAATGCAAGGCTCTCAATGCTCAGATGCATATATTGCTTCCAGCAAAAAAAGGACCCAAAAAAAAAAGTCATTCACTCTAGAATTGCAAGTTCTGTCTGGAAGGAACAACTAGCATATCGATCTGCTATGGAGTTTGGAAAGGAAAATCATGCTTTTGTGAGATGGCAGAAACATTAATTCAGTCATTTCATTGTCCAGATGTTGTCCCTTAAAAAATTGTTCTGGATCTAATGATTGTTCCAACCATCATATATATACAAAGAATATCAAATATATTCTACAACTTAGAACCAAATACAACCATCATATATATACAAAGAATATCAAATATATTCTACAACTTAGAACCAAATACAGTACTAGCTAGTCATATATTGGTGTTATGGAAACTAGTTAAGTGGAAAGATTTCCTTAGATCAATCAATTTGGGATTTTGAATTTCCCTGCCTCATGTTGGACATACTAGTAATATATTATATTCATTGATAATATAGGGACTACAGGAGCAAGGGAGGATAACCAAATTATTCCAAATCTAATATCAAAGTCAATCCCACACCTCTAACGATCTTCAGCCTGAGGGAGCTTAATTCTCAAAGAGATTCGAAAGTGAGAATGAGAGGATATAAACCTCTTAAATATTAAAACCTTTACACCAAACCTAAGTTAAGGGTCTTGGGTATTTTGGACTACATTGAGTTCCCTCAATCATTTGCCACCGTCAACACATCAAAGTTGCGATTTCTTGGTTGATCACCATCACTGACATTCCTCTACCACGATTCCTACCATTGACACATCAAAGCAACAATTTCCTAGTGATTTCTAGTTGGTCTCCCTACCTAATAGCCACTGCCAGAAGTTTTCTCAATCAGTTACAAGGCAACTATTTCCTAGCCACAATTTCATTGAGTTACGATACCAATAATAGAAAAAGTATTCTATTCATCTTGCATAGTGAATCAAATGAAAATATGTGACTATTTGACTACCTTGTCAATGTAAAAGATCTCTCTCAACCTCATGGTTTAAAATCTTGACCTGTGTTGAATTTTGATTTATAATCAGAACAATATGGTTCGATATCGTATCATACCATGCCAATATAGTTTTGATATTTTTAAATATAAAATATATTAATTAAAAGTAAAAATAAAATAATTTTAAAAAGAAAACAAAAAAAAATACGGGATTGTAACGCCTCCATATGGTAAATAAAAAATAAATTTTTTATTATAATATTTTCAAAATTAAAATAAATATATATATATATATATAATTAATGGGATAGTTTTATTAGGGTTTGATTAAGTTTGTTTAAATTATATATTTATAACTAAGAGTTGATTGAAATTATTAACACAAGTTTAATTATTAACCTAAATTTTTTGCATCACCTACGCGCCCGTAGGCGTCCCACCGCTACCTGCGCGCCTATGGATGTCCCCACCACAACCCATGGAGATTGCAGTGGCCTCCACAACCCCTGAAGGTCGCCGCGAGATCTCGACGTCTTTGCGACAACTCGTGGTACCAGTGTAGGGCGGCAGAAAGGAACGACACATTTTGTTCGTTTCACCCAACACAGAATGAAATTTTAAACCATGCTCAACTCTTCTATCCTTTTGAAAAAATGATCTTAAATATTTAAAACTCTTAGTTATAGATAATTCATCATCTCCTACTATGTCTAATTTTGTTAAACTTAAATTCTATATATTCTATCTTTACTAAACCTAGGACATTTCACTTTCAACGTTTCCTGCCAAGATTCGAGCTTAGCATTTACTCTTGCACGTGTCTCATCTACCGAAATAATATCATCTACAAACAACGTATACCATGATAACTTGTCTTGGATGTATTCAGTGAGTTCATCCATGATTAGCATAAAAAATAGACTTAGAGTTGATCATTGATATAACTCTATCTTTATAAGAAATTATCCAATTAATCCATCGAAGTCTTCACTCTTTTTATTGCATCCTCATATACATAATTATTTCAATATATGTTATGCAGCATCTTCCTTTTCTAGATTCTCCATATAATTTCCCTCGAGATTATGTTATAAGTTTTTTCTACGTTGATGAATACCATGTATAAGTCTTGCTTTTTTTTCGATACTTTTCAATTAGTTGTCTGAGAAGATATATATCTTTTATTATTGATCTTCTAAGTATGAATCTAAATTGATTTTCAATCACTGTAATCTCCTTAATTTTTTTTTACTCTTTCTTAAAGTTTCATGGTATAACTTATTGACTTAATGTTCCTATAATTCGCTTTATATATCTTCTTTATTTTTATATGTTAGGATCAAATATATAAATTTAAAAAAATTTTGATCATAGGGATTAAATGTAGAAGATCAACCTTATATTGTCTGCACGATGCGAACTCTCATTAGGCAAAGAGGTGCTAGCGTTAATGAAAGGAAAGAGAGAGTACTCATTGTTTCAAACAATGACTAGGGAGGAGATGGTCAAACACCCTGAGGGATTAACACCTACAAAAGGAGGAAGGTTTGACTAGTGTTTTTTTTAAGGTCACACCTCACGCAAATCATGTATCCCTTTTTGTCTCATCTCATGAAGCACATGTAAGTTGTAGATAATTTTCAAATTTTAGGAACTAATTTTGCTTAAACTTAAAAGCTTGTTAATTAGGAATCAATCTTCTAATTAATCTAAAAGTAAGGAAATATATTAATTTACAGAATTAAAAGTCTTAGTTGATGTACTGATATGTGATTTCATTAAAATTTATGTTTTACAAATTCAAGCTCATAAAATATCATCCTACTCAATCTGATTGGGATGGTCTCGACTCTGACATGTAGTCTTTTGAGACTTAGAAGTAACATGAGAATTATAGGTGTATATAATAGTTCTAAATGAAAGGGGAATTAATGTATGATCGATTTCATATAAATCATTATTTCATTTATTTATAGATTGCATTTAAGTAAGAAGAATATCATGGTTATAGAAGGCAATCAATCACATATATGCTTTAAGGGACATCTTGACATAACCATAGAGGTAAATAACGGTCTAAAATATCCAATAGAATAATATATAGACAAGTAAATCCTTTATAGGTTCTAAAGCATTCTTTTAAGGAGATTCATCCATTTTATTCAATTTTATTATATGTAATTCTTAAAAGCAACCAAAATGAAGAATGGAGGACTGCTCCTTAGTTTAGTGGAAACTTAAGGAGTAGTTCCTTGTTTGTAGGCTTTTTTGAACAAACTTTTGAAATAAAAATCAATTCCTCTTTCTGAGATAACTACCTGAGTTGAATAAACAGATACCTTCATGCTTGATTTTAAAGGAGGAATCCAACCCTACCCAACAGGAACCTCTTATAAATTTTTTTTCAAAATTGTTTTTATCTAAAATAATTTTATACACTTTTATATATTGGCATTTAAAGTTCACACTTAAAATTTATTTTTTCAATAAATTTCAATTTGATTACCTTAAATTTGATTGAGCGAAAATAATCTTACTTAATTCAAATAAAATTCTATATTAATTAGATAAGATAATTAGGTCTTAACTTTTTAATAACTAAGATACTTACCTCTTAATTATCCAGTTGATCTCTATAAACATCACATAATGAGATCTCGAGTCTTATGTGTGTGACTCCATAGGGTCCTAGCAACGTTGGAAGTAGACCTACCGATCAAAACTTTAGAACCCACATAAAGACCCTCTTTATCTTCAGGTACACAAGTCTTGATGGCCTCTAACAAATCACTAGAAATGGTGCATTTCACAAATGGATGATTGTGTAATAGAATTTTCTTATCGACTTATATTATGATGTGCCCCTAGGACTTAATTAGTAGTTACCTAATAGGACACATTTTAGAATTATAAGAAATATCGCAATAACAAATGTATATACAACTCTTTCAAGGGTTCATCCCACAAACGTTGAAGTGGATCCTCCTTATGAGATGATAATGTTAATCTCCATGTCTATAAGTTTAAGATCAATTAGTATTATCATAGAGCAGAAACATAGCATGAATTGGTCCTACCGCAAAGTCAATATTCTATCTCAAAATCACAAGCAGTACATACTCTTGGACCTTTTATTATAGCTTACTAATTGCATGAAATAATGAAACTGCTAGTAAAAAATATCTCCAATAATAATGTGTGATAACAATGATTTTCGTTCTCTTTACATTATTACTAACAATGAGCTTATATTCAACAATGTAAACCATATGGGTATATTTGTAATATTTTATATCAATATATAGGTAAAGAGGTGTCTATCTAGGGTTAAATGTTGGGAGAATCCCCCAATATAACCCTCCTTATTATTCATAGGATTTCAAAAATTAAAGGACCTTTATTAACAATTTCAAAATAAAGACTTCAGTAGTGAACTCATAGTGCATCCTTAGGTTTCTCCCTTATGAGAGATACTTAAATTTTTTTTTTAACATAACTATGTACTCAATAAGCTTGAGATTGATATGTTGGAAACCAAACCTTGACACTCCTATGGATCCTGATATGATACTACCTTATTGTTTCAAGACCAGAAATTTCATTTATAGTCTATTTTAATTTCAAGAGATCCCACACATGGTCATTAGGAAGTAGTGAATTTTTGTGTTAACTCAAGAATGCGATTAATATTGTACCTCAAGAATGCGATAGGAAAATGTCTTTTATTTCGTAATCAAGGTTATCTTTGCCTTTTATGATATAACGAGGTAGATTGGATAGACTCTCAGATAGAAGATGATCCATATGACTACTGTATTCTTTTATGAGAATATGAGAAACATGATTTTTTGGAAGACCAAGAAATAAACGTTGCAACCATCCTAAGCGCAAAGCATAATACAGGGCTATGACTTCAACAACATGCATATATGAGACAAATAGTTGATGACTAAGTTGAACATGCTCTCATGGAGTTAATTAAGCTCTACAAAGTCTCATAGTCCAATGTCTCGTTAGAAAGCAAAACACATATACATTATTTGCACTTCCTCAAAGTGAAAGTGAAATCCAATGAGTTCATCACCTCATTTGTCAACTCAATAATCAACTTAGTAAACTTGCTATTCAAAACCATTAATAGTCCATAGAATTGAGTGTATCATTACTAAGTTAGGTTTTAATAATATATTCAAGGTAGATGTCTTCTTGTAATATTTTATGTTGATATTACAAGGTAGAGGGTACTGCTCGGAGGTAGGATAACCTAATTATTCCCAACAGTATTCAAATTTCCTTCTAAGCTATTAGATGTAAGTTGTTCTCTTAAAAGCTTTACATCTTTTGAACTTGATCAGTCGTACAACACTGCAAAAATTACTTGAGTACTGCTATGACACTGGGTTTGGTGTAAGACTTCTACTATACCATCTCTTTTTTTATAATTTTTTCTGTATCTTATAGACAACTTAAATTGGATAAGTGTTTTATTTTGATGATAAAATTAGCAAGTTAGAAAAGTCAATCAACAGTAACATCTCTAAGTAATGATATGCAGAACATTATCTATCTGGAGCATCAACAAGTTCGTATGAGGTTGGTCATTTTCACATGAAAAATGCAGAAAATAGGATAGTAAAATAGCTTACGTGTCCAAGATTAACCGTTCGTATGCCTCAGGAATTTTGATGTCTTGATACCTAAGCCCATATGATAAATCTAGTTCACTCTGTATTGTTGACATTTCCAGTCCAGGTTTCTTAACCTGCAAAAGAAAATTAGCATCACAAGGGTTAAGTCATAATATGATGCCCCAAACAAGACTTCTCATATTCTGGTGATAATGCAGAAGTCCAGGAAATAAACTGTTTACAGTCTCTGCAGTCTAGTGCATTTTGTTGGATAAACAAGAAAAGTTTCATTCCTCCTACAAAGTACATACAAATAGGCTAAAGATGACAGTTAGCTTCACAAAAGAAGCTAATATGTGATAGAATTGCCAAGGCAAACTATTAATTCAACACAAATTGGCATCTTATTCTGATTCCAATCAATAAGCATTATGAAATAATATATATATATATCTACGTACAGTAACTATATTCTACTAAGTTTGAACAAATATCAAATTTGTCATTTATTGGAAATATAAGATAAATAATATAGAGTATAATTTATATAATGGTTTAAAGGGTGGTTTTAAAATGCTCCCAAGGTTTAACATCATTTTCAAAATGCCTCCTAAAATTTCATTAATGCTAAAATGTTCCCTCTCCATTAATGAGTCAGCGAATTGGGTAGAAATTGAAAAAGGGTAAAATGGGTTTCTCAATCTTAGAAGAAGGGGGGTATTTTGACAACAAAATGAATGCATTGGAGACTCTTTAATATTAATGCATTTTGAAAAATCTATTAAACCTTAAAAAGTAAAATGTTATTCACGGTTGGTTCGACCAACATAAATGGAACTTATTGTTCCACCAATCAACTTGCACATGGAATAAAGTCAAGACTTGAGGTGCAGAAGCCAAATGTAAGGGTAAGGGTAGAAGTACAAGGTGTGAGCAAGAGTAGAAAGCCAATTTTAAAGAAATTACATATCAAACTAAATTCATTGACTTGAGCCTCCCTAGTTCGCAAGGTGCCTAATGGTACCCAATTCTTTATACGACTACAATTCAAGTTTCTCGAAAGGCCTTGGCATGGCGAATCTGTTTATTGACCATTGTACTTAAGAAATAAAGCAACTTACTAGTGCACAAGTTATAACACAGTTTGCGATGGTTGCTCTGTAGAGTAGTGCAAGGCTTAGAGTTGATATTGGCTCAGTGTGCCCCAGTAAATAAGTTAACTTTCTCATCCATGCAAAGAAACTCATTGCTGAAAGCTTGATGTCAAATGCAGAGAAACTTGGTACAGAGAGATGCACGAGAATAAGGATGGGTGGTTATTGTCAAAGGAGAATAGTGCCTCATTTGTAACAATTTTAATTTGATTCATCTTCAATTCTTTTTAAAATTTATTAGTAATTAAAATATATATGTAATTTTGTTTATTCTTATTTCTATTATCTTCACATTATCACTTTATTAGATATGACCATGTATTCAATGTATGAAATTGTAACACAACAATTTAGTATCATATGGTGAATTGTGGGCCAATAGAAGTGATTTCTAACCGTAGATGAGTTACAATATTTTAGGCTAATTGTTGGGTTTGATAAACTAATGGGTTGGTTCATTCATCTAAAATGTGTATCAATAATGGGTATCATAAAGAACCTAATCCAAGGGGGGCTGGAAAGAGATTTTGGGGTACGAGGTGATATTGATGAGGACATCAAAGCCTCAAGTGGGAAGAGATTGTAACAACCCCAACGTAGTCCTACATGGTGAGTTGTCATTGTTGGGATCAGTTCTCTCATCTAAAAGGGTCATGACATGTTATACCTATAAAACAAAATGGAATTAAATTTAATTTTACTCAATAGAGGGATTTTTCAAGATATCTAAAAGAGAAGAAAACAAAAAAGGAGTTACCTGAGGATGAGGAAGAGGGCTTGTGAGGGGTTGGCTGCTTCCATGATCCTCTTGAGGTAGCAATGACCACGACCTCCATAAGGGGTGTCACCTCATCGTCCTTGAGTGAAAGTATCTAGCATAGATAGGCTATTCTTGATCTTTCTCTTCTAAAATTATTGTGTTAGAGGTCACCATGCATCCCTTCCCTCATCATGATCGTCCAACTTCCCTAACCATCATCGACCTCATCCTAGATGTGCCTCTTTCACTTAAAGTACCCCTCCCCTACATTGCAATTGGCCATCTACTTCTCTTGTCCTCACCATTGGAGTTCCTATGCTCATTGTCTCTTTTGATCATTGCATTCTCCCTTCAATGACAACTCACAAAGATTCACATCACTATACACCATGGCTACACCGATAGGTTCATGACTACTGTCTAGGACAATTATTGCACCACCTCATCGATTTGACCATCTAGCCCAATCTTTTCTCCTTTGACATTGATATCTCATTTGTTCCTTTAACATCGACGACACTATCTAATTCATGCCTTGCCCAATCTAGCATCTTTCTATCTTACCAACAGAATAACACTAGTGAACCACAACTCTTCTTTCTCCTATATTGTCAAGGACTTCCAACCCTATGAGACAACAAATTCTTGCAGATGATCAATGTGATACTTGATAAAGCAAGTTGGTAAGAGGAAAAGAGTCTTTGTAAAATCTACCTTTCTTATCTTATAAATAGAAGGGTAACTCATGTGTTCATCATAAATGCCAAGAAACAAAAGGGAATCAAATTAAAGTGGAAGATTAATTGCTTTCCAATGGAAGAAAGAAAAGAAAGGAGAAGAATAGGGTAAAAACAAGGAAAAAGAATTTCACCCCCTTGTTTACCGTAACTAATTTGACAAAGATGAAAGCAGTGGGATTGAGATCCAAATTGTATCCATGAACTTGAGATGATTCCATTTCCTTAAAAAGATTTAGAAGAATAAACAAGGAAGAGCACTAAAAATTGTGCTTTCCTTTCTTTTTCAATGAGATTCATTAGAGTAAACACAACATAAAGCTCCAACCGATTCATCTCCTAGAGTCCCATGACTTATCTAATGAGCCACCATGACTTCTTTTATACTAACTTTCATCACCAACCATTTTGGCTGATCATCAATTTATAGCGTCTTGTCACAAGGTTGAATACTTAGTCTTCCACAATAAATAGTCTTTATTCTAGTTTTTCTAGAGTGATATAGTTAATCATTTCTCCTCCCAAACTAAAAGCATCATATATGATTAACTTCATCCACAAGTATCTTTTTGTTAACATTTTATCAAATGTACCATCTTGTGAGAACATGTAAATTATCTTTAGGCTACGTGAATTGTCTTATCTTGCAGTAATTTATGGATGTGTTCTAGGTATGCCATCATCTCAATTAAAATATACAGGGTCAAATTGAAAATTAACTAAATGATATTTTTAATTTGAACTTAGTTAACTATATTTAATTTTGCAAGAGTTGTCAAAGTAAATTTGGAGTAGGAATTAATTTTAGAATAATTTTGTAAGTGTTGTGAAATTATTAAAGATTTATAATTTTCTATGATTCCAAAAGTAATTAGTGGATAATAATATGGATTGGATCCTTGAGATGCAATCATTAAGCTTATATCTTATTAATACGATACACTGGTTAAGATTAGCTCTCATAAACCTTCATTGAATAAGATCTCATGGATAAGGATAAAAAAGAAGCTCCGAGAATGAGGAAAAAAAGGTCCTAGAATGAGGATAAGAGAGTGTTTTCTTAGAATCTTCTAGAAGGCTTGGGAAGAAAGAAGGGTCAATACTCTAATGCATGGTTTGAAATCTCATATCGTACCGGGCGAAATAGTCAAAAAGCATATCATTCTGGTAAATCACCGAAACAAAATACCACTCAACACCAAGATTTAAAATTTTGAGTTGTGTCGTAGTTTCGATCTTTGACTAAAAATATACTGTTCCATGATCGTGCCAACACTCCAATGCATGGTGTGGATAACAAATTAGAGGTTGAAGGAGAAAGGAGATGAAGCAATGAAAGAAAACATTGTTTGTGCTGAGTGGTATCGAGTTTTAATAATTTATCGGAATGATATATTTCGACTATTTTACCCGACATAGTATAAGATTTAAAACAATGCTCAGTACAGACTCCTTCCTATGTTCCATCTCCTCCACGTCATACATCGAAACATCGACATGATATCGAAACATTATCATTTCAGTCAAAGATTGAAAATTTGGTACGACTCAAGATTTTGAACCTTGCTCTAATGTGTATTAGAAACCCAAAGCTCCAACTTGGATCTAAGCTAAGACCATTCCTTCACTGCCTCTCTATCTCCCCTTGTGGCTGGTTGTCACACCTCTCATAGCCGTCAACCATTCGTTGAGATCCAATCTTGATCATCCTTTCTCTCATGCAAACGAACATTAACACTATTGTGTTACATAGAAGATCAATTTGCATAAACAAAGTAGAGGGTGTAATTGTTTTAGCATGTCTTCTACAGGTGACAAAATTGTTTTGCCAATTCTTGCAAATTTATGATTTCATCTCTATTCAAAGAGAAAGTAAATATGAAAATTGAAAATATTAGTTTCTTCTATTTTGGATTCCAACAATTAGCATATCATCAATATACATATAGATAGACTATCACATATGCCTCGGGTGTATACTTTATTTAGACACATTTGTTGCATTGGTTAATTTTAAAATTCATTTTGCAACATCTTTTAGTTCTTGTTTAAGTTCATGCAATAATTTAAGAGAGTCCAAACACATTAGTCCCTTAAGCCGAAATAACAAACCCTTTCATGTTGATATTCTCTTCTAACTCACCATTCAAGAAGGTTCTCTTAACATCCATTAAAAAAAAACCCTTAATGTGGTGTATTACTGCATTAAAATTTGAAAGGAGATTATCATTGTCGTAGATTAGAAGGTACTAGAATAGTTAAAGTCTTCCTTTTGTTTATATCCCTTGGCTTCCTTTTGTTTGTATCCCTTGGCTAAAAGTCTAGCCTTGTATTTATTGATCAACATTGGTCTTAGTGCTTTCTCTTTTGAATCCAATATAGCTCAACAACTTATTATCTAGTGGAAGATCTACTAGTTTCTAGGTATGCTTTTTCAATATGGATTCTATCTCATTATTTATAGCCTCCTTTTAAAAGTTGCCTTTAGGCTCAATAGTGCTTCTTGAGTGTTCTCGACTCATTTTCTAACACAAGTCAAAAAATCAAGTTCAAATGTTTTAGCCACCTTATACTTTTGTTGTGTTCTTTATTAGTTAGATAATTAGCAATTGTAGGTTCTTTCTTGTTTTATGCATAAAGACGTCTTCATGAAATATTACTTTCCTTGATTTGTTAATTTTAACTTTATACCAGTCTAATATTTCTAATTTATGAACCAAAAACTTAATCATCTTCGGCCTTAATTTTAAATTTGTATGCATAGGTACTTTTGTCTTAGCCAAACACCTCCATCTTTTAAGATAATTACAGGAAGATTATGGCCTTTTTACAAGCCATAGAGTCTCGTCCTTATTCCTGTGTTAAGAATGTAGTTGGCCAAGAAGATAATTTAACCACCTACATTCTGGGATCTAGATCTATGGGTGATCCATAATCTTTTTGTTAAGTTGATTTTCAATTTTATTCTTATAGTATTCAAACACTTTAAGGACCTCGTCATTATTTCTTAAAAAGTAGATATACTGTAATATCATAGATAAAGGTGATGAAAGTAGCACTATTTTTTCTGGGCTTGCAATCTTGAACATTGATGAGCTTCACATAAAGAGCTCGCATCTGGAGATTGAGTACAAGGAGAAGATCTCCTTATCAGCGTAGATGTACCAAGTGGCTCTAATGCCAAACCACCACTCTCCTAGTGTATCCACTATATTGGCCTTAAAACACTATCATGGAGAGCATAAGGTTGCACCCTCAGTAGTGAGACTATCTTCCATGGTCAAGTGCATCTAATTTCAGAAACCATGTATCTAATTGTTGGCTTTCTCTTTTGGATAGGCAATCCTTGGCCTTGCTTGGTATGCCATTATTAGAATGTCATTATTTCTTGCTAGTGCCTATTCAACTAGTTGGGTTCTTACTTCCATTTGAAACATTCCTTCAAAGTTGAACAATAAGTCTTCAAGTCTTACCTTTTTGAATTTGTGCTTGATATAGTTTTTACAATCCTCCCATATTAGTGGCAGAAGTCCCTTGCATTATTATTTGCAATTTTTTAACTTGGCTCATTATGAACTTGCAATCCACCATCTTGTAGTGCAAGAACCTCCTAGATATTGATTTATTAGGACATCCTTCACTATATACTTCTTATTTCAATTCTCCCATAAAGTTTTGGATGTCTTCACCGTGTTGTACACAATGTAGAATTTTATCATCAAGCCATTGAGGATACAATTATTGCATAGGTCCGGATGAATTAAGATAATATTATTATTATTTTTTAGCTTGTGTTAATAGAAGATAATATTAAAACTTTACCATAGCAGATGGAATATAAAATTAAAATTTAAGTATATAGTTATTTTTTTTCTTCATCTTCTTCCTCTTTCCACCTCCAGTTTGCCATCAACATGATATATTAGAATATCAACGCGATACTAAAATTCAAACAGTATCATTCTAATCAAAGATTGAAATTCTAACATGGCTCGAGATTTTAAATCTTAGGTAGGAAGCTTTACTTGAGTGCAAGCATCCGACAAGGGTATGCTCTAAGGATAACTACGTCTAACAAGGGAGAGCTCGACAACAAAAGCTTTGGAGGAAATAAATTAGACAACAATTAATCTTATTAGTAGAAGTCCTAGAGCCAATTATGTGATGATTGACTAGGGACTTTTGTATCATATTCTATTATTAGTAAAGGCATAATTTTTGGTTATTATGCTTACTTTGTATTTGTGTCAAATAACTAAGTATAATAATGTCCTTGGGTAGCTAGTTCTAATCTATATCATATCGATTGTTTGAATCGATAGTGAGATAATATAGAGAATACTACTCTTAATTATTCCTAGTCAAGCATTGATATTCAGGGACGATATTAATGCATTGAGACTAGCATATAGGTCAACTAGATAACTTGATCTCACAAGTCATGGATATGGGATATCGAGTTGACACATGGGTATACATTAGAGAATGTATACTGAATTGACTCACCATGAAAAAGTTTCATGGATCGTTATATGAGTATCATAAACTTTCTCATGTGACTATTGGTATGAATAGTCCTTAGACCTGAAGTCATTACGGTTCCCTACATAAAGAGTTATATACTTTGGTATAGTCAAACGTCACTCATAACAGGGTGGACTATAAAAGCGATCACTAGGTATGTAACAAATTATGCGGAGGGATGTGAGTGATGTAGATGGGATCTATCCCTCCCATATAACGGGAGTGATATCTTACGGACTCTTGATATAGAGTAGGACCACGAAATGCATGGTCATGCTCAAATGAGTCAATATGAGATATTGAACTCATTTGCTTGAGTGAGTCTACTTGGGGATCAAGAAACATAAAGATTGATAAGAGGATAACACGGTCTATGCCTCATTGATCAATCTAGATATCAAGGATAGAAGGACATAGTCATACATTATAGTAGCCACCGTAAGGTTATGTCGGATCTCGACATTCTTGCCACTTGGGTAGCAATGATGCATTGCTAGATGTCACTCATTGCTTATGTTTCTAAAAGAGTTTTAGAAACATTGTCAATGTTATAAGAACCTATTAGGTCACACACAAAGAATACGTTATTTTGGAGACAGGATCATCTTAGTTTGACTAAATGAATCATTAGTTGATTGAATGGACTAAAATGAGTTAGACTCATTACTTGGCCAAACTTGAGTTGTACTCAAATTGATTTAATTTGAGTTAGACTCAAATGAAACCAATTGAAGAAGGCAAATGCATACAAAGGAATTAATACATGAAATGGGATTTAATGCATGAAACCTCAATGTTGCATGCAAAGGGATTAATGCATGAAATGGGATTTGATGCATGAAAATCTCAACATTACATACAAAAGAGATTAATGCATGAAATGGGATTTAATGCATGAGAGTTCAACGTTGCATGCAAAAGGGGTTATTGCATGAAATGGAGTTGAGAAGTTTTTTTTCTTTCTTCTCAACGTTGCATGCAAATTGGAAGTTGAGAAGTTTTTCTCAATGTTGCATGCAAATAGGATTTAAGCTCTTCTTAATGTGAGAGAGGAGAGTTTTTCTTTCCCCTTGTCGTGTACCCCTTTTTCATTCCCTTTTGGCCAAACAAACCTAGTCTTTAGAGGAGAGCCCTAGTGTGGTTGCTAGCACAACCAAAGGTTTTGTCTCCTTCTCCAAGATAGTGTTCATGTAGATACTGTAGAGGTGCGGCCATTCTAATCGTGCTGAGATCCGTTATCAAAGAGTTGCTGTCGGGATTGCGAAGGGCTACGCTACAAGGGTAACTTCTTGACTAAGGTATAGTTAAAAGAAATATTTTCTTTATGTATACGCATGGATCTCTGGAGAGATTAAAATTTTATTTTAATTTTCTACTGCGTTTGCGATTGTTTTTCGCAACGAGATCCCAATAAATCTAATTTCAAGTTTTCTCTCCTCTTCGTCAAGGAATACAAGATAAACAAAAGAGATGGATTCCTTCCCCTTTCTCCCCTCTCTGTACTCCCTCTCCTTTATCTCCTCCCCATCCCATTAATGTAAGAAAACCTAAAACTAGATGGTTTTGCCTTGCATACACATACAATTTATCACTAGAGGGGTTCTTTTGAGGCTTCTTCAAGTAAAAGGAGAGTAGGTCAATCAACAAAATCATATACAATGAAGCCTAGGCATGAATTTAGCGTGACAATGTCATCTTTAGAATGGAAAAGTAAAAGTACCCCTCAATTCACGATTGGCTTTAATCATGCATTCTACAAATTCATAGATTGACAGTAGAAGAGGTAAGGTTGATAGGATTTTTAAAAGTATAGTGCAACAAGAGGTGCATCAACAACATGTTCCTTCAATAAAAAAGAACAACCTGGTGCACGAAGCTTCCGCCATGCGGATCCAGAGGAAGAGTATTGTATGCGGCTTTATCCTGCTTTGCAAGAGGTTGTTTTCGAGATTCGAACCCGTGACTTTCAGGTTACACGGCAGTAACTTTACCATTGCACTAAGACTCCCCTTCAATATGTTCCTTCAATAGTCAAATTCTATTATTAAGAGAGTAGCCATTTATTTTCTTTATTCTCAATTCTCTCTTTGAAGTTATTTCAACTAGAACACTAGTGAAATTAGCAATAAAACTTTTGACATTGTTCCTCTCTCTGTATACTAGCATAGCCTCTAATTAGCTTTCATTCAAATTAGAAGGATGATAGTCATTATGTTCATCCCCTCAAGGTAGTTGAATGTTTTAACTATATATATACAGACATAGATACATATAAAATTGTTGTAATAGAGCTTCATCTCCTTCGGGTGGTGAGCTTGTTATCTTGTCAGTGACTCAACACAATAGAATTATTACAGATTCACTTGGACATAGACATTTGGCCTTGGCACACATCTAGGATAATGAATTTGCATAACTTGAAATGCTTGCTAATTGAGCTGATGTATTGTAAAAGTGATAATAGTTGGTGGGCAGCTTGGTGATATCTTTACCTTGTTTTAAGTACAAGTAGTTAATGCTTGTATAAGCATATATGACTTTCTTGCTATTGTTATTACTTGTACTCTTATTTACACATATTTTGCTATTCTCATTTGTTATTATTACTTGATTTAGACAAATACCCCTTGTTGTTGTTTCCTCTAGATGCTAAGGTTGGAGGAGGCTTTAGACTAAATGCTCAGAGAGGGTATTTGCAGTGTCAAGAGGGAAAAAATCCTACTCAAATGTTGTGGTGATATTCAATATGTTGTGTTTTCTTTATTATAGCAATCCAATTTTTAAACTTGATTTGAACTCCATATTCATCCATTGGCAATTTGAAATCTTCCATTGCAATAAACCAACTATCAATATCATTTATAAGATAATATTTTGTCCTAGCTTTTCAATACGTAAAATTTGTGACGTCAAAGAAGCGCTCTTGTCTCGCCTATCTTAAATGAACTCCATAGACAATTAGTCCCTAGGAGTAACCTAGCTTTGATACCACTTATTCCTTAAGAGTAACCTAAATCTGATACCACTTGTTGGATCGATATGTGAGGCTAGAGGGTGGTGAATAATTGGTTCATCTACGAATTGATTAGTACATAACAAAAAATATAAAATATTAAAACAATTAACGAACAATGCTAATAAAAAATTATTTTATGTGGTTTGGAACTCTCAACTCCTACTTGACAACCTATGACTCTTTGATGAGTCACTCCTCAAAGATCACTATTTTTTCTCCTTCTCAGACATCTTTCAAAAATGGATAAATCTTTTATAATTCATTCTTATAAAGAGAATGTTTGGCACAAGAATAAAGTTATAGGTAGAACAAGAGAAATAAGAAAATAGATGACACAACGGATAGAGTATAAGCATTTTTCACCCTTCATTGTTTTCCAACAAAAATATAGTCAACTATTTCAAGCTTCCAATTAACCAATCTCCATTCATACAAGTTTCATATGAGCTTTAATGGTAGCACCAATCGACTTAATTTGACATCAGCCAAATGATCTTATTGAAGTTTCCAAAACATCACCTGTTGTAGCAGAATAAACGTTCTTCAATTGACTCAATCCATTATCAATTGATTGTTCTTGTAGGAGCTTTGAGATCATCAACTGTTTAAAGAGAATAACCATTCCTTTATAACAAAATAACTCTTTCTTTCATCGACTCAATTTCTCATCAGTTGATTGTTCACATATCAATCAACTACTTAGTCGTCTATCTTCTAAAGAGAGAATCAAAAATATTCTTCTCTTTTTTTCATATTGCCTAATCAGTCATCTCAAGTCTCAATCAACTGAAAGTTACATTTCATTCGACTGTATCATCTACTCAACCACTTCTAACATATAGTCTGTGCCAAAATCTAGTCCCACAAATAACCATTTATACAAGTGAACTCAACTTTCAACTTCACCTGCAGTTACATTCCTCCAGCATTTCTCATGACAAGATTGCTTCTTGCTTCAAATCTTCCTCGTCTGCTGAGTACTTGGTGACCCTTGACCTATTGAGACTTTAATTTCTCAAGCATCTAGTCACCATTGACTAGTCGGTACTCTCTTTATTGCACTTGCAATATTTATGTCAGTAACTTGTACTTGCTCACTTATTGCACCATATTAATAATCACAACATAGTCTAAACATAAATCTTTATCTAACGTCATCTTTGACTAGTTGGAACTTCCTTTACTGCATTTGTAATATTTATGTCACTAACCTGCACTTGCACACTTATCACACTACATTAGTAATTACAACATAAGCTAACATAAACTTTTGTCCAAACATCAAAAGTTCATGCTTAAGGGCATGATCACATTGACAACAAGGTCAATGCTAGAGTTGTACATTCTTTAAGATGTTATTGTCTTGCCCACGTACTTATGGTTATAGACCCATTACTTAAGATGTAATGACCTTCACCCACGAACAAAACTCAAAATTTTGAGACTTGTCGAACCTTCAGCGCTTGGAACTCTTTAGAGAAGGCGATTAGAGAAGAAAATTCCATAAGAGAGAAATTAATCAAGTTTGGGGTGAAATTAAAATGAAGGTTTGAGGTAGTTTTTACAAGGATGAAGAGGCATGATCAGAAGACATAAACAAGGATGCATCCCTTAATTTTTACATTTGAAGTTAATAGTGTATGAAGGGAGAAAAACTCTTGACAGGTTTACTGCACAGTACTGTCCGGCTCCCTCTCTTCCATGCTTTTGGACTGGCCCACATGGGATAGGAACGGGGCTGAGATTCAATCCTCTAAAGTGGGCTTCTAGATCCAATTTTGGCTAGATTAATTGACTGAGCAAAAGCCCTCAAAACTGAGCTGCTAGGCCCAATTTGGCTCACTATCAGTCCAATTAATTGGGCTGACCTCTTGTTGGATGACCCAAGTGAATTTTGCAATTGATTCCTTTTTCCTTCCAACTAGTTCTATGCAAATTATTGCTTATCATCCTCCGAGTTAGTGTTTACATATTTGAGTCCATGGATTATGTTCATATATGAGCTTGTGCCTGTGTTGAATTATAAATTAATTTGGATCAAATTGAACTTACTCACGGTTGCCTCCATCACTCTAGTAGCTTCTTATTGAACATTAATTTCTCATCTACTAGATAAATTAATTTTATGATAGTCTGTCTGAAAAATAGATCGCCTATGTACCTATTTAATATCATTGGTTACAGAAATCAATTTCCAACAACATAAATAGATTGCCCATGTAATTATTTGATGCAGCAACGAAACAACAATTAAAATGTCCAGCATTAAACACGGATTGACCATGCCCCCTGACATAGCCGTGACTCTTGTTGCCACCTAACGAATAGAAGTTCAGAGTCGAACATGTCCTGGTCGTGTTCCCTGACACAGTCGTGTTCGGTCAACCGAAAACATCCAGCAGCCAATACAGCCAACCCGTGCTTCCCAACACGGTCGTGTTCGGCCAACAATCGACACAGCCAAGTCTTGCTTACCAATACGGTCGTGGCACAGTAGCGGCGCCTCGAACCTGGAAGGCTTTGTATAAGGGACCTAAGCTTTAGGAGACCATAACTTTTGACTCTAGTTGAACTACAAAACTTATGACCTATCAAATCAAATTTCATTCAAAGATCTACAAATGGTTACCGGGTGTAACCCGTAATAGCTCAATCTTAAGTCCAAAAATATCATTTAAAGTTTTTTCGAAGACTCCAAACAATTTTTGCCATTATATTTGTATTTTGCTTCGTAGGATTTTGAAACTATTTAAACCTTTATTTAGAAACTATTAGAGGATGATATTTTGTTCAGAATAAATCTACTTGGTTAAACCTAGAGACGACTTCTTTCCGTTTGATAATTTTCGATGTTTTTTTCACACTGTGAAAACAAGCTCTCCAGAATAATTACTATTCTGTCCAGCATCACTATTCGATATGATTAGATATATATTACTTATTCTGTGTCTATGATATATATATACATATATATATATATATATAATAGTTATTCAATTACCAAACTAAAGAATATCTATTTTTTATCTATTCCATTCCATAAACTAGATGCACTATTAGATTTTTTTCCCCTTGTTCATCACTCTTGAAATGAATTATATATTCTAAAAAAAAACTTTATACAGGAAAATGCAATATGGCAGCTTTGCCCAACATGTTTTTGGTCTTAAAGGTGATTCATGAGTCCAACAATGGCTGCTAAGGTTATCATTCATGAAATTGTATTTCATAACCTAGGGCTATGCAAATACAAGGAGAGCATAGCATGCCCAGTTTTAAGCAATCAAGAACTTACAGTTATTTTCATGTACATGGCTTCTGATGGTTGCAGGCGAATGACAAATTCATTTCTCCCTTGTTTCTTACCTATGCATAGTTATAACAGACATGAGATAGGTTTCTGAAAGACATCATTAATTGATGGTGCAAAAGGTATAGAGAACTTAAAGGTATGAGTAGATTATAATATTTGTTTCTATTCAAATTTTAATTTTCAAAACTGTGGTAATTTAACTATAACCAAATATTAGTCATTAAACACACACTAATTGAGAGAAAATTTCAATAAGCTGATATAGAAACTACAATTACCATACTTCTAAAGATATCCCCAGGAACATCTTTGAATTGAACTCGAATTTCTGCTTTTCTTGAATTCAGAGCTTTTCCTGCCTTGATAATAAAAGGGACGCCTGCATTCAATTTTCTCTAGAAATGAAAATTTGAACAATAACAACACAAAAACTGCAAATCAGAAGTTTCAGTATATTGATCTAGGAAAATGTATGGCCCATGTGTAGTAGCAATTCAGCAAATAGAGAAACTAAATATAAAAAATAAATATCTATAATTGTGACAACTGAAATTATCAGCAAAATGGGAACTCAACCTTCCCATCTTTCATTGTGTATATGCAAGACAACAGTTGCAAACGTAGGAGTGTTAGAACTGTCAGGAACTGTCGGGTCATCTGTGTATCCCTCATACTGTCCAAGAACTACCTCTTCAAGTTTTATTGGTAAAACTGATTGCAGAACCTGATAGTTCAACAAATCAAAACAAGCTTACATAAAATGTAGAATAGAGTAGAACAATGTAGTGTAGATATTCATTTTTTTGTACAATACACTGGAACAATTAATAATTTTTTTCAAGTACTGGAAATAAAGTGATGATAACTATGTCCCCTATGGAAATGAATTCTGACCTTCACTTTCTCATCACGAATATGCTCAGGCTTAAGTGATACAGGTTTCTCCATGGCAACCAAACAGAGAACCTGCAGCAACAGTTGAAGGAAAAAACACAATAAAAAGATATGACATTCGTCAGGTCGGATGACTTCCATTAAACTGAAATAAAATGCAAAGAAAAGTATAACATGACAAATATACTTTTCAGAGTTAAGACTTCAAATAACCTTGAGACACAAGGTACTTTAAGAGTAGGAAAATAAAATCATTCATTAGAATTTCTTTATCTATTTAAAAGAGCTACAAATGTATTCATGCAAGGACAAATACCCTTGAGAGGCACCCTCTATCTGAGCAAACCATTGAGATCTTTTCCCACAACTTACCTAGGTTATCCTGGGCAAGCTCTCGTTGTTGCTAGAAACTTTCTAATGAATGATACAATCCAATCCCATTCAAATGCATATAGATATCCTCTAAAAACAAACATGCTCTCAAGGTCCTCAATCACAACCTCTACATAAGTATGTAGCCCTCGGCAAATAGTGTTATTACCCAAAAGATCTTAAAATCAAAGGATGAAACATGTCTTTACTTCCAAACCGCTGGTGTTCCTTTTGATGCTTGAGAAATATGGAGGATGACTAGATTTCTTGCAAGTTCTTGTACCAAAAGATACATCAAAACAAAAAAGCTTTAAAAGCAGTCCGTTGTTCTGTATATGTTTTTTCTTGGTGGGAAGGATCCTAGGCAAGATGTACACGAGAAAAGCCGAGCTAAGGTTTGTGTTGTTCAAGTTTGCTTGATAAGGTAACCGAGCCTAAAGTGAACCAAGCCATTGAAATGGTTGTTCAAGTTTGATATGGTTTCCTTTTTTTGAGCTTGAGCTTGGTTAAAGCTTGTCTTGAGCTTGGCTCATTTAGATGTTATCGAGCTCTCAATTCGAGCTTGTTTGATTGTTTGAAATTTGTACATTTTTAAGCTTGTTTGGTTGGTTAGTGAGCTTGATATTATAAGATTGTTTGTTTATTTTGAGAGCTTCTTTTCCTATTTACAAGTTTGATAAGAGCTTTTTTTATGAATATGGTTCACATACTTTGTTCGTAGACATTTTTCATGGATATTATTCACGAACAGCTCCATTAACGAGTTGAACACATATATGTTTAAGCTTGTTCATTTAGTTTAATGAGTTGTTCAATCTTGTCCATTTAATTGACCTTGTGTATATTGAAAGAGCATAAACAAGTCAAGTCAAACACCAAGCTTGCTCATGAATGTTTGATTCATGTACAACCCTACTTAGATGCATGATCTCTCTGCTTTTTGAAATGCTTGATAAAATGAGGACCCAAGGAGAAGCAATGTTAATTGGCTCCTACTAAAAAAATAGATTCATAACCAAATCTTGAAACTACTCAAGCAAATAAGTGTTTGGTGCAACCATGCCCTAAGCGGTCGACTTCAATCAAAATATTTTGATATGTGGCAAAGATTTTAACTTAGGTTTGAATATGTTATTAATGTGTGTGCATTAAGTTTGCAGGGACTTGGCAGGTTGCATATAGAGTGGTTGATAATATGAAGGATGATATGAGACATATGATGGACGTAAAGTCCTAGTGAGGCTTTAGGCATGCAGATGTAATCCTAGAGTTGCTACCTTTAGGGATATGGAAGACTTAGAAATGTGGCTTTTGGATAGGAAGACCTAAAGACAAAAGATTTTGAGCTATGAGAGATTGTAATCATTTGGTTTACATGTTCTGGGTAAGTTTGGTTTGTAGAGAACCTTCGACCTAGTAACATGAGTTCCTGGTTGTAGTTAGTGGCCAAGTTTGATCTAGAAGTTTAACAGAGCTTACTGAGGTGAAAGCGAGGAAAGCCGAAATCCTCGAGCAAATTGAGTCGACTGGAGTGTTGAGTCTATTGCAAACTGCTCTCAAATAAAATGCTTACTGTTGGATTTGAGTCAATTGAACAATGGTCCAGTCAACTCTGAATAATATTTGAGTTAGTAGAAGACATGTTGAGTAGATTAAATTGTTCTAGCAATACCTTTTTAATATGAATTTGAGTCGATTGATTCAAAAGTAGTTGAAAAGCCATGGAATGCCTCTCCATATAAGCATCAGATGTGTTTCTTCTCAGTAATAGTGCATGAAAATCATATCACTATTCCTACTTCATGTGGCCAAGATAAACGTGATTGATTGTTATCAAATAATTACACTTAACCCCCTCCCTATGCAAGAGTCAACAAGGTTGGAATGTACATGAACATTAAAAAGGAAGAAGAATTGTGGGAGAAGTTTATGAACATGCACAAAGTATCATCTAAAGTTAAGCTTGAGAAATTAGATCTCCTACCCACTCAAGTAAACACTTTGAAATTGCAAGATGGAGAAAAGGTAGCCCAAATACACGCACGACATAAGGAGCTCATTTAATGGCTAACAAGCTTCGAAGACTCAATGTCAAATCAAGATCTATTCTGGATTGCACTAAATGTTTTCATTAGACACAACAATAAACATTGATGATATATGCATTTTATATATCTAAAAATCTCAAGTTAAGTACACTAGAAGAATTATTTTCTAGTATGGAAGTACATAAATTCTATTAAGCAAAGATGGGGGAACAACAAGAGGAGTATAACTCTTGGCAAAAAATCAAGAGAAAAGGAGAAGTCCTACACCATCATCTTCATTAGCAGCATTGTTCTCCATGACTAATAGAGAAGGAATAAGTTCACATCGCATAAGAGGTAAAGAAAATTTTCCATTACACTACAAGAAAATTGGGCTTTAGAGATGGCTTTTTAAGATGAAAATAAAATTTATTTTAGATTTATGTAAATCTAAGAAGGATTTGCTACAAAATTACTACTCCATTTCACTTTAATAAAATATAATGTCTGAAAAGAAAATTGAGATGGAATTGCATATAAATTTTTATAAACAAAAATAAATATGAATTATAAATAAAATTTGACACCATATGATTTCTATCAAAAAACCATTTAAAATTTAATGAAAATTTAAGATGAAAAAAATCTATTTCACATTTATATAAATCAAAGTCAGATTTGCTATGGAATAACAAATCAATTTCATTTAAAAAATATAATGTCTAAAAAGAAATCAAATACTAAATATGAAACAAATTTAAGACGGAATTTCATATAAAATTTTAGAAACAAAATAACTACAAAGTATAAACAAAATTAAAAAAATGCTGTCTAAATATAATAAAAATTTTGAAACAAAAAACTCTGACTCTAAATTAACATAATTAGTGATAGAATTGACACGGATTCACAAATTTATCTCAATATTAATCAAATATATACATTTTTAAAAAATACTATGGCAAAAATATGGAGAGAAAAAATACATATGAATTAAAAACATGTTTGAAAATTCTATCATTTTATCGAAAATTTCTTGAATTGAATGGTTTTAGATGAAAATCTTTTTTTAATTCATCTTAATTAGATGTAAAATGATTGCCTTGGAATTTGTCGCTCCAACAAGCATGCACAAGGTAAAGTATAATAATATCTAAAATGGTAAAATATAATTATACACCAAATTAGTCCTAATCTATAGACGTCTAATTATCTTCTCCTACTTTTTTCTCTTCACCTATTTGGGTTAATTTCCCTTCTCCTAGTCTTTATCTCTTCCAAGGTTTAAAATCTCGACCTGTGCCGAGGTTTCGATTTCAGACCAAAATGATATCGTTTCGATATCATATTGTGTCGTGTCGATATAGTTTCGGTATTTTTAAATATAAAATATATTAACTATTTTTTAAAAATATATATATATAATGAGATAATTTTATTAGACTTTAATTAAGCCTATTTAAATTATCACAACCATAGTAGTTGAGAGTTGATTAAAATTATTAATGTAATTAAACCTAAGTTCGTTGTTCCCTGCTCCACGCGATCGCATCGTGCAGACACCCAACGTCGAAGGCGTCGTGCGAGCCCAACAACGCCTTCAAAGCTATCGCGCGAGCTCGAAAACACCTCTAGAGTGTCATGCGAACTCAGCGACTCCTTAGGGCGCGTCGCGCGAGCTTGGCGATGCCTCCAGAAGCGTCGCGCGGCGACGGGATCCTCTGGATGAGTCGCGAGAGCTCAAAGGGGCCTCGGGGTGTGCCAGCACCAGAGGCTTGACTGTGCTGGTTTTGGTCCGCAGGTGGAACGAAATTTATCGCCCGTATCGAACCAAACGGCTCAAGATTTCATTCCTTGGATTCTCTTCTCAATTCTTAACCTCAAAAATTGTAAATTCTCAAGTGCAACTCTTTTGGGTTCACAACTCTAATTTTAATATTCAGGAAATTAATATTGCTCTTCGCTTGCAAATTAAGGTAAATGTTTTTAGTTTTTTTTCATGTTTTCATTCTTTTCTATATATTAAGTATGATGTTTGTGAATTTTTAGGTATAAATCTTGTATTATAGGTGTTAAATTTATATGGTTAGTATTTTAAAATTGAGAATCAATTTGAGAAAACCTATGATTGAGAACAGAGTACCATAAATGAATTTGAGGGGTTAAATGAGGAGAGAAATAGAGGTTTCGCAATGATTGGATTCTATGTTGTAATTTTAAAATTCCAAACCTTAACAAAGGTGAGGACAGGGTAAGCTTAAAGCATAATCAACCAAAAATGAGGTGGTGCTCCTCCTATTTAATATGCCCTAATGGAATAGTATTTAGTTATTCTTTTAATATATGTTTTGGGGTAATGACCGAATAATACTAAAGTTATAGTTTTATAATTGAATGTTATAAAGTTGTTCTTTGGTTTAATTTATGGAAAATATTTGTAAACTTACTAAAAATGCAGAAAATATGTCTACAAATCGTACTGGGTGTGGCATAAAATAGTTGATAAAGGTTATCTTGTTCGTTAGTTTATGGAAGGGGTTAAAGGTTTCTTGAAATTTGCCTATGAACATCCAACAGGTGTCGGTGATAACAAAAGATGTCCATGTAGTAAGTGTCGTAATAGAAAACTTCTTATTCAAAAGGATGTGCATTATCACCTCGTTAGAAATGGATTCACTTGTTGCTATGAGCAACGACATGCACATGGTGAACTATTAAAGAAAACTAATCATTCTATTGATTGTGAAAGACTTCATGATAAAGAAGGATCTCGCTACAAAACTATAGTGATTGAGGGTATTGACTAAGGTTTTGAATGTACTTCAATAAGTAATGAACAACCACCCAATTATGATGCACATAAGTTCCTTTGACTTATTGAAAGATGTCGATGAGCGATTATGGGATGGTTGCAAAAACTACACCAAACTTTTAGCCATGACTTAGTAGTTAAATCTTAAGTCTGAGAATAATATGCCTAAGGCATGCTATGAAAAACTCATGTCAATCGTAAAAAGAATGTTACCAAAAAGAAAAAAATTGTCGCCCAATTTGTATGAAACAAAGAAGAAACTAGCCAATCTAGGACTTGGTTATAAAAAAATTGATGTGTGTGTGAAACAATTGTATTATATATTATGAAGAATCAAGGTTTAAAATTTCTATCCGTGCCGGAGTTTTAGTCTCGGACCGGAATGATACGATTTCAATATTGTATCGTGATGTGGTGATATAATTTTGATACTTTTTTATTTTTAAATATAAATATATATTAATTAAAATTTATTTTTATTAAAATTTAATTATTAAATATACTCACTATTGATGTTATATTTTGAGGTGTTGAGTTTATATTTTAATATTTTCTCATAAGATAATGTCTATTAAATTTTTATAAAAAATATTTTAAAAAATAAGTAATTCTTAAAATTCAAAACTAAGTCTAAAATTATAAAATTACTTGAAAGACTCAAAGATAATTATAAAATTATTTGAAAGTCTTAAATTATTTGTTTAATATATTTATAAACTTTATTTTTTAAAATTTATACGAAATGTTTAAGAATTATACTTAAAAAAAATAGATTATTTTAAATTCACATTTAATTTTCAACATATGTTTAAAATTTTAAAATAATTCTTAATATTCTATAACTATTATTAATAGTATATTATATATATAATTAATAATTATATAATAATTAATAATTTATTTATAATAAAAAATACCTATTTTAAAAATAAAAAAATTAATCTTAAAAAAATTCTCTACAACAACCGTGAGTGTCGCGACCCCACGGAGGGTCGCCACCACGGCACCCTCCGCAACCTCGCGAGGTCGCCGTGAGGTCGCAATGCCGATAGGATACCGGTGCCGGAACGGTAAATATTGCCCATTTTGGACAACATGAGTCGGCACTTCAAACCATGTGAAGAATACAAAAACTATAAAGAATGTCCCATTTTCTTTCATCCTAGATACAAATCGAGGAAGCTTGGATTGTAGAAAGAAGTGTTTTTTATGTCTAATGGCACTTTCCATTAATACTTAGATTTTAGAGGCTTTATACATCTACATATATACTTGTGAACACATGACTTGGCATGCAAAAAATTATTGCGTAGATAGAGAATGGCACACCCATCTCGTGGTGATATACTTATTCTTCATTTACCCCAGATCTATGCAATGCGTGCCTTGGATTATGCACGTACCGCTTTATAATCTCCCTCCATGGATGTGCATGTAGAAGTCCTTCATGTTCCTTAACATAGTTATTCCTGGACCATAGAATCCCTAAAAAATATTGGCGTATTCTTACATCCTCTAATATATGAGTTACAAGAATTTTGGGATACTAGGGTTAAAACCTATGATCCTGGAAACAGCCTTGGCGCAACGGTAAGGTTGTTGCCGTGTGGCCTAAAGGTCACGGGTTCAAATCCTGGAAACAGCCTCTTGCCAAAGGCAGGGTAAGGCTGCGTACATTGGATTCCCTCCCCGGACCCCGCAAGGCGGGAGCCTCGTGCACCGAGCTGCCCTTTTAGAAGGGGAGCTTTGGCACAACGGTAAGGTTGTTGTCATGTGATCTAGAGGTCACGGGTTCAAATCCTGGAAACAGCCTCTTGCCAAAGGCAAGGTAAGGCTGCGTACAATGGATCCTTTCCCCGGACCCCGCATGGCGGGAGCTTCGTGGACCGGGCTACCCTTTAGGGTTAAAACCTATGATGTGTGCGCTAAACAAAACTTTCAAATGATCGTTGCACTTTTGTAGACACTTAGTGATTTTCTAGCATATGTAATGTTGTCTAGGTGGAGTACTCATGGTTGGTTGCATGTCCTTACTATACAGAACATACAAAAAATGATTCCAACCTCAATGTGGAAAAAAGGCTTCTTGGTTTGATTATCATCATCAATTCTTACCTTGTAATCATCCTTTTAGAAGGCAAGCATATAAGTTTTGAAAGGGTAAGGTTGAAAAGATTTTCAGCCTCTTCATTTAAGAGGTGAAGATATTCGTCAAAAAGTAAACTGACTTCCACATGTAACATTTGGGAAACCACCAAGGTTCACCCAATCAATTGATGAATTTGGCAAAACTCATAATTTGGAGAAAAGAAGTATATTTTGGGAGTTACCTTATTGTAGACAAATCTTATTTGACACAATTTAGATATGATGTATATTGAGAAAAATGTATTTGATAATATTTTCAACACTATAATGGATATTAAAGATAAGACAAAGGATAATGCTAAAATTAGAAAAGATTTAGAGCAACTTTGTAACCATCCTAAGTTGCATTTGATTGAGGACATAAATGGTAAAGTTTTCAAACCAAAAGCACCATACACATTGAGCAAATTACAAATGAAAGTAATGTGTTTTGGCGTTAAATCATTGAAACTCCCAGATGGATATTTCTCGAACATATCTCATTATGTAAATGAAAGTGATTGCGAGATTATTGGGATGAATTTTTTCATTGAGAAATTAGTTATTTTTAATATTTTTAATCTATTTGAAATGTGTTATTATTCTTGCAAAGTTATATATAGGTGAGAAATATAGAAATGGATTTTAATATAAATTTGGTGATAAAATTAGAAATGGATTTATATATGGATTTATAAACAGAATCATAAATAAATTTATAATTGGACTAAAACTATATTTGAATTTACAAAATTAGAGATAGAATTTGAATTTGAAACTATTATTATTTGGCCAAATTAAAAACGGATTTATAAACTACTTTGTAATCTATCTCTAAATTTATAAACGAAATATTTCCATCCCAAAATTAGAGATTGGATTTTCAACAATAGATTTTTGAGACAATTTTCTATCCTAAACTTTATTCAAAGATAGAAAAATGATCTTCAAAGACGAAGTTTTCCATCTCTGAAGCCCTATTTTTTGGTAGTGATAATAAGTGTAATTTGGGCATGAACGAGTATATAAGGAAAATAATTAGGAGGAGCCAAGAACACATGAGAAAGGTAAAATCTTTCCACTACAATTAACAAAAACACACGAGCACCAATATCCCAAATTAAAGAAGGCAAAGGATAAAGTAAGGTAAACCTTAATGTTGAAGCACTTAAAGCAACTTGGCACGATACATCATAATCACAAAGAGAAAGGAAAAGAGCCAAAGCATTGAACTACTTGGCTCTCATGACAAGTATTATTGGAGTTTTATCAAAAGATAAGTTTGATTTTAACATAGTTAGAGTTAAGTGTTTGATCTTATTAAGTTCTATATTGTTATATAATTATAATTTAAGTAGGTATTCATGATTTTATAGGAATCAAGTATCAAGTACAGTAGCAGGTAACTAACTAATTGAATACCTATATTACTATAATTTAAACAATTCATCCTATATGATTGTAGTTTTCATGGTTTCTAGGAAACAAAAAAGCATTGTCAAGAAAAAGATCAAGGGCAAAAATCAAAAGGGCACTCCTTTTAACAAAATCATCAAAGGGATGCCCTTTTTATTTTATCATCAAAAGGGTGCCACTAGGATGTCCTTGTTCATGTAACCTGTCGCATATATCCTCTAAACCTTCTTACCTTAGTGTACTCTAACCCACTTGACCAAATAAAACCAAATCAATCCTCGTCCATAGTATGTCCCGCCTAATCAATGAAACGATGTTCTAATATTACTGTAATCCATTTAATTCCATCAAACTAGTGTAAATGTTGCTTCATCTCTATCATTGTCAAAATCCTCTTATTTCTTCTCCAATCTACATTGTGGTTCTTCGTTAGGTTTCTATTTTTTTCTTCATTTTATGTATATATTTTGAAAGTTAGGTTCATTCAGAATCACTTTTTTACCCTATAAATGTTGAGAAAAATCTCAAAATAAATAGATGTCAACTCTAAATGGTCCCAGGAATGTAAAAGAGTGTCTATTTCTCAATTTAGAGCAGTTTAGGGCCATATAGCAATTTTTAAACAAAATTACTACATGGATCTAAATTAAAAACTATTACATGGCTCTAAAGTGCTCCAAATTGAAAAAAACAAAGGCACATATCGGCTCTATATCGAATCTAGAGGGTCTAGGGAATACAAAAATATTTGTTTATGAAATTTAAGCCAACTTAGGATCATATTGTAGTACTTGTTTCTAAAATTTAGACCAATTTAGGATCATATAGTAGTTTTGTTCAAAGGAATGCATTTTCCAATATTTTTTTTTAAATTTATAACTCCTTTAGTATTTTTGTCAAAACTGCCAATGAATTTGCTTAGGGGTGCCTATCAGATTGATTGGATGGCTAATCTTTTTTTTTTAGGTAGTTGGGTGAAGATTAACAAGGGTTTAAAGGCAAATTTAGAAGAAATCACCAATTGGAAAATCCAAGGGCACCCTTTTATAGATAAAATAAAAAGGGGTGCCCCTTCATGAGATTTTACCCCAAAGATTAAATCATGTCAACCTTCCTTTGCATAACATGCAACATACCACCCTTAATGACCATTCCTTCCATTCTCTCTGTAGCAACTCGCATTCATCTAAGAACAAACTCTTCTTCTCAAAGAGCCCACACCATTCCCATTTAATTTCCTCAAACATCTTAAATCTTTTACAACCTAATTCCAAATGAGGAAGCATTAGGTTCCTAATAAATAAGAGACCACTTACTATGAATTCTTGATCAAGGTGTTTAGGGTTGCAAGTCAATTAAAGATGATATATTAGCTATTATAAAACAAGAGTACAAGTAAGCAAAAATTAGAAAATCTAGAGAAATCCTAAATTAGAGAAAAGGAGTAGAGTATATTTCTCTTCCTTTAGGATCGAATGTAATCATCCATCACAAGGAATGGAAAAAGTGTTTTTCCTTTGGCTAGATGCTTTAGAGCAATTTAAAAGTGTGAGGCTGATAAAGAAGTGCTTGCATGTGTATACAAACCCTTCAATTTTGCATGATTGGTTGATGGTAGTTCTGGGTATACCCCTTCAACATCTAATAGGCTTAGGACCGCCTTATTTGCACAAGAGAAAACACATGTGAACATGTTGCTTTAACCATTAGGGGATGCTTGGAAGATAAAAGAAGTGTCATAGGGGATGCTTGGAAGATAAAAGAAGTGTCAATATGTTTTGATGGATGGTCTGATAGACCCCTTATTAATATTACAAACAGTAAATTCTGCAAATATTAAAGACATTGATTTTGTGGCTGACTTGTTCGTCGAAATGGTGGAGCAAGTAAGAGCAGCAATAAATAAATTTTGAGGGAGCAAAGGCAAAAGCTGAAACAGAGTATCCTTTCAACTTTTTTTATACTTTCATTTTTCATAGTATAAATTTAGCTTTAAAAACTGTCTAAACCTCATGAAAATTGCTTGCATTTTAAAGAACGTAAATGGATGCATGAATTACTTGTCTAAGTGAAAAATATTTATATTTTATCTAAATTGACTATGTTGAAAATTATTGAAACAAGATTTGCATATAGTATAATTATGGTTACTAGTCTCAAAGAAGTTTAGAATGCACTTGAGCAGAATAGTTATGGATGTAGAACGGAAGACATTTTGAAATGAATGTAAAAACTCTAATGGAAGTTAAAGCATGAGAAGTTAAAAAATGTGACATTAGCAATGTTTGGTGGAACAAACTAGATTATATTTTGAATTTGACTAAACCCATATATGAAATGATAATGATGGCAAATAGAGATCCTATATACTCTCTTCCACCATGAGTCTTTAGCTACACTTGTTTTGTTCACCTAGTGTCCCTTAGCTATGATAAAAGGCTATATACTTTCTTCTATGTCAAATTCCCTTCACTGTCCTATTACTATAAGATGCAAATTAGACCCGATCCCAGGCCGGTCCCGTAACCAAGTCCAAACCGGACCTAGCCCGGACCCATAACTAGGTCAACGGGTCGGTTCTAGTTCAAGGCCCAAATTAATCATTGAGACAGTAGTTAACAGTCAGCTCAACGATAATTGTTTTTGTTTTGTTTTTCAAATGTTGGAACCGTTAGTTCCGACCATTGGATTTTTATTTATTTATTTTTTAAAACTATTGAAATTATTTAATCATTTTTTTTATCAATAGCTACGATTTAGTATCCGTTATTCTTCAAATTCTATAAAGCTTATTTCATTATTTTCCCCACCATCTTCTCTATTCTCATCTCTAAATTCCAAAATCTCTATCGCTTTCGACTTTAATTCTCCAATTCTAATAGAAGGATCATTTTAGTCTCGGAAGGGCAAAGAAATAGAATGTGAATCTGGACGACATTCAATTTACCGATGATAAGTTAGAGTAAGTTCCAACACCCAAAGCACAAGGAAGTACTGATATTTTTAAAGTTTGGGATACTCCTCTAAAATCATCTATTTTTACTAAATATTTTGAGAAAATCACTCTTCCATCCAGAGAATTACGTGTAAAATGTAAGTATTGTAAAGCATCCTATAAATTCTAATCGGACGACGACTATAGGTCATTGAAGCAACATGTTGAAAAGGTCATTGAAGAACATGTTGAAAAAAAAGCACCCGATGGAATTTGGAAACAAACGTTCTCAAACACAATTGTCCAGATTTTTCTCAACTAGTGGAGGTACCGATTTGAGTTTATTTAAATATATGATAATAAATTAAGAAAAACATTAGCTAGATTTGTTTCTATATAATATCTTTCTTTTAATTTTGGGTCTAAATGCACATTGAATATTTTTATCAAGAATCACTTAATTCATCTACTAAACATGTTCCCCGAACAACACTTACTCATATAATTAAAAGATTAATAAGGCAAGGAAAAAAGATTTAAATGAAAATTTTAGTAAATTACATAATATTTTTTATGTTCTAACAATTGGAGTGATCATTGGCAAATTCATTCATATATGCGTGTGATTTGTCATTGGGTCGATAACTCCTGGACTATTCAAAAAATGTTTATTAGTATATCGAGTTTTTAATGAAGCATATACTGTTCACAACATCTCACAATTATTATGATTAATTTTAAAAGAATATAGATTAACTTCTAAAATATTTACAATATTGTTAGATAAGCTAGTTCTAATATTGCAAGTATTGATGAACTTAAATTTATATGTGAGCCTGCTATTTGTGGTTTATTTTTTCATATTCGCTGCATATGTCATGCTTTAAATTTATGTATTTAAGATGGATTAAAAATTTTAGAAAATCAAATTAAGTTAATTAAAATTGTTATTTCATATTTATGATCGCATCCTAGTATAATGAAACAATGGGGTAGATTTTATAAAATTATTGGAATGAGACCTAAAAGATTTCCACATGATATACCAATACGTTAGAATTCAACATAACAATTATTGCAAGATTCATTTCAATATAAAAAATTATATTTATTTTTTGCACAAAATACTAACAATACTAATGTATATTTATTTTCACACCAATGGAATATATATAGTAATATTTGTAAAAATTTAAAATATTTAATGATGCAACCGAACAACTTTTAGGTGTTTATTGTCCTACTTCTCATTTAGTTACGATGAATTTTTATAATATTGCTTTAATTTTAAATGAATATATTACGAATGCATTTTTATCTCCTTGCGTATTAGCAATGAAAACAAAATGGGAAAATTATTTTTATCATATTCCTCATATTTATTTAGTTGCATTTGTTTTAGACCCAAAAGCTAAATTAGATGTTTTAAACGAAATGTTAATTATGTATTATGATGCGTTAATTTCATTTAAAGATCCATCTGTTGGTACGGGAAGCACCAGATGATCGAATCTTAATTTTGATAATGACACGAGGTTCAAGTTAAGTGTGTTATTGGACTGATATGTTAATCTAGTGTGCAAGGAGCACAGGTAAAGTCCTAGTTGAGGTTAGGCAAAAGGCAAAGTCCTAGTTATAGGCTAGGCAAGGACAAGTCCTGGTCTAGAGGATCAGGCAGATGACTTGGCAGGTCAAGTGCACTAGGTGCAAGCCCATGCAGTGTCGGAGGACCGGGAAGCATGACCAAAGTCCAATCGGGTACGGTCAGGAAGACTAGAGGGTTGGTGAAGTCTGGGCGGTCTGGAGGATCGAGTCATAACAGCAAATTCCTAGAGGCCAAGAACAAAGCTGAGCAGAAGTCCAACAAGTCTGGAGGACTTGGTTGGCAGTCAAGAAATTCTTCCGAGAGGAGTGGGTCAGGATACGTTCTCGAAGTGGAACTGTAGGCGTCGGTCTAACCCAAGGTTTCACTAGAAACCTGAAGTTAAGACCAAGAATCAGTTCAGAGAACTGACTCTCCAATCTATTTTTTTGTATATTTGGAACTGACTTGTCTTGCATATTGGAGAGGTGAAGTCTTTGACTCCGGAAAACTTAAGCCGAGATTCGAGTCGACTGGACGGTCGAGTCGACCAGAATAGGGATTCCAGGTGACTTGAGATCGGATAAGCGTAGCGGAAGTCGAAGTCTATCGACACCCTCCACGTCAGATTCAAGTCGACCTAAATGGTGGTTCCAGTAAGGCCGAGACCGCGGAGAAAGAGGATCGCGGTCTACGTGGGGTCGACTTGAATAGACATTCCAATCGACTGGAGGGTGTTATAAAAGAACTTCGACCAGAGGATTCTCATCATCAAATCCAGTGCTTTCACGATCGAGTCTCGAGCCAACAGCATCCTTAACGAGCAGCAGCATCCATCCAAGCCGTCTTAACGTTGAAATCGCGCCAAAACGAAGAACTTCAAAGCTCCGGTGTTTTTGGTAACGAGTTACTTTTATCGTTGTATTTTGTATTCGTTACAACTTGTTTTCGTAAGGAAACAAGTTTTTATAGTGGATTGCCCTTACGAAAACGATCACAAGATCGTGGGCCTTAAAGTAGCAGCCTTCAGCTATGAACCAAATAAAAACAAACTTGTCATTTTGTGTTTGTTGTTTATCTTACAAGGTGCAGTTAACCACTCAATCTAAGCTAAAATGAAGCTGATGCATGCCATCCAAGTTTTCTAGCTATCTTACTCTTTCCACTGCAATCTGATCATAACTCTTTCCACTGTATCAGAACATCCTCTTCTCCTTCGATTCTTCAATTTGGTGTCAACAAACCGTCGAATCTAGCAATGTAGCTTCTCGAATTTTTGAAACCGAGGAAAAACACTTAAGCGCTATTCACCCCCCTCTAGCACTTACTCGATCCTACACCATCTTCTCTTGATCCTACTAATATTATACAAAATACTAGAAATAATTTATATAATACTTATAAATATTATAGTTTAAATATGGATTATAAACTAATATATCAGAAACACAAAATGTCAGTAGCAATAGGTAATTTAAAATTTACAAAATCATAACTTCTATTAAAAGAACGAATGAAACGTCCACAAAGATCCTCAAGATCTATACAAGAATTGAAAATTATTTTACAACTTTTGGTTTTAGTGACACAATAGCGAGTCGGATTTTGATATTCTACGATGGTGGTCGCAAAAAACTTAAAGTTTTCCCATCCTTTCCATCATAGCAAAAGAAATTTTAAGCTTGTTCAGTATCAACTGTTGCTATAGAACAAACATTTAGTTCCGAAGAGAATATATTGAATGAATGACGATCTAATTCATCTTCCGACTATTTGGAAGCACAAACATTACTAGATGATTGAACGAGAACTGCAAAAAGAATACAACGAATGAAACTTTCAGATGATGAAGTAGAATACTTTGATACCGAATGAACAAATACTACAGGAATGAGAAATGGGAGTAATAACGTCACTTCCTAAGGTAAAAAGGTAAGCGAACTACATAGGTTTGATTCCCCTATACCCTAAGAGGATATGTAGACAACTTAACTAAGTGCAAAACTTTTTTATATATTTTTTATAAATTTATATTTTTAAATATTTTTTTAAATAATAATAATTTTGAACCATAAACCGAATCGTGGACCATAATCGTCTTGGACGGTTTAGGTTAAAGTTCAACATTTCAGGAACCGTCGAACCGTCAGTTTCGAATCATGGTCGGGTTTAATCCTAATCAATGTTTAAAATATCGAGCTGTACCGAAGTTTCGATCTCGGACCGAAACGATATAATTTCGGTACCGTATATCGTACCGGTATAATTTTGCTATTTTTAAAATATAAAATATATTAACTAAAATAAAAAATTTAATATAAATATTTAAAAATAAAAAATAAAATATTTTTTAAAAAATAATAGGATAATTTTATGGGCTTTAATTAAGCATATTTAAATTATCCACAACTATAGATAGGAATTGATTATTAAAAACTTATTAAACCTAAGTTAAAAAATGGAACCGTGACTCACCACACGCGACCAGGAGTGCGTGCGACCAGCGCAATGCCTCCAAAGGCGTCGTTAGACGGTGATGCCTCCGGACGGTATCCCGATCGAAATGTCTGTGTCAATGTCGGTCCATCGGCGGAATGAAATTTTTCGTCAATATCGCGTGATACGACTCGAAATTTCAATCCTTGATCCTAACATCTACTCTCTTTTACTATGAGTCATTAGATGCACTCGTATTGTTCACCTAATGTCCCTTAACCATGATAAAAAAACTAGGGTTGTTACTCTCATGAGGCTTGTCCTAACTTTATCCCTCTTGATATGATCTTTTTTGAGTTAACTCCTTTCTTCCATGCCATCTCTCTCGAGTACAATAGGTTCTCCCTCTTCTAACCCTATTTTCCTTCCAAAATACTCTCTTATGAAACTCACCATCCCTTCTACCACTGAGGATCCTTTTCCTTATATGCCTTCTCTATTAGTGTACCATCGATGTGAAGATCTTGTAGCATGTCCTCAAGATTCTCTCTCTATAATTACTAGTTGTCATCATGAATCTTCCTTTAATTTGGATATTCTTATTGCTCTTTGCAAAGA
This sequence comes from Curcuma longa, assembly GCF_044706935.1. NCBI lineage: Eukaryota > Viridiplantae > Streptophyta > Magnoliopsida > Zingiberales > Zingiberaceae > Curcuma > Curcuma longa. The sequence continues at coordinate 41,140 of NW_027428844.1, forward strand.
TATTTGTATGGTTCTACTTTACATTTGCTTATCCTATGCACAAGGTTTAAAATTTTGAGCCACGTCAGAATTTTGATTAATGATCGAAACAATACAATTGTTGTTCCATTACATGTCGTACCCATATGATTTTGATACTTTCTAAAATATAAAATATATTAATTAAAAGATATTTTTATTAATATTTGATTACTACATATGCTTATTATTGAATTATATTTGAGATGTTGAATATATAGTTTAAATTTTGATATTATCTCATGAGATATTTGGTGTTTATTGAATTTTTTATGGCAAGTATCAGTAATGTATAAATTAAGATCTATATTTTTATTATTATTGAACATAATTAAATAGTTTTAATTACAATGTTATGTAGAGGTATCAAATCCAATAACTTGCATTTATAATGGTGATCTTTAGTTTCAAGTTTTATTAACGAGGCATAAAGTCTGAAAACTTGCATTTATAATTGACATGAAGATGAAGATTGTTCTTAGATTTGACATCTTCAAATATATTTTAATGATTTTAAGCATTCATTGTGTTACATTTATTTGAAAACTTAAAATTATTCATGAATTAATATAATTTTTGTATATTGAGAATATGTAAAAGTGTTGTCCAAATTTTCTATTGCATAGTAAAAAATATAAGAGGGTGATAACTTTGATTCATTGATATAATATATTATACATATAATAATTCTTGGATGAATGAGTTTGGATCAATGAATGTTTATAAGTTTCAAATGTTGAACAATTTAGACAAAAGAAAATAAATATATTTCCCTCTCCTTTTTTAAAAAAGATATAAAAGTAGCTCGAATTAAAATTTGCACAAATAATTAAGATAGGTTAGTAAAATATATAACATGTGGCCTTACTAATATCAAAAGAAGTGTAATATATTTAAGTGAAATTTTAATTAAAAACTAAAAATAGAATACATAAATAATGTTTAACTTAATTAAATCAATTTTTATTTAAATAAATTGTTATCCCAAACTCTAGTTATTTATTGACATATGAAGTAAAGCTACGTGAACACACAAAGTAGGAAAAGCTCGACACGATCTCGTTAAACCTTAGTTTTGGTATTGCATGCAAACACTATTTCTCATGATTTTTATTGAATTCACAAAAATTAGAACACATAAAAAACCATTTAGATACTAAATTTTATCTTATTTAAAAAATTTACATTTTAAATTATTTTTAAAATTTTTAAATAATTAATTTAGTTAATTAAACTAATATTTTAAAAATTAATATTGAGTAAAAGTCGATTTAGGATTAGGTGGAATCCACCGAGTAGATATAGTGATTAGAATGAAGTAGATTTAAATTAAATTTAATTTGAATTTATTTTGACAAGATTAAAATTAAACCAAATTTATATATATTATAATTTGATTTGTAATATATTTTATAAAGTTAAAAATTATATTATATTTAATTTTTTTCTATCAATCCAATTCTTGTTTACTTCTTTGCTACAACAAGGTATTTTTCTTCTTTATGTTTGAAAATAAAAAAAGGAAAGAAAAAAATGAAAACATGGGGAAGAAAGGAAGAAAAAAAGATGGAAACATGCATAAAGAAAGGAAAGGAAGGAAAATACTAAAAAGAAAAAAATAGTTAACCACTGCGGCGTGGCCATGTGGCTAGGTGAGGCCTCCACAACCTCATCGAGTCCTCATGGCTAGGCAAGGTCGTCATCACCTTATGGTAACCTCGTGACTACCTCGCCTGGCCACAAGGTTGTGATTGCTTCGCCTAGCCAACGCAGAGGCCTCGTGGAAATCCTTTTTGGTTGATTGTGGGTTGTGGGATCATTAGAGTAGGAAGGAAACTCCACTACAGTAGGCGTCGAAATTGTTTCGATGTCAAGTGACAGGTGAAACGATAAATTTCGTCCATGCTAACCGATAGGGTTTGGTACCTTAATCCATGCCTATGTATCGTTATCACCCAAATACCCTGCTACATTTGTATCTTCTTTATGCTCATAATCAATCACTAAGAATGTAAAATGTTTATACTCTTATATCCCGAATGACAACAAGATATGATCAACCAGATAAACACTATTCACTCTAATGACAAATGAGAACTAGTTTCTCTCCTTTCACAAAAGTTTGTTGTGGCTGATGATGAATTTTCGCATTTAAATGCTCACCAAATTGTTGTTGATTTAAAGTTCATTTGGTGGTATATCAATATATTCAAATTTATGGTGATAATTAGTTTGACAACTTTTCTCCATTGGCTAAGATCACTTTAGTCTTCCTATTCCTCTCCTCGTTGTCTTATAGCTGTCATTTCATCAACTTGACATAAAAATCCAATGATATTTTTGAAGAGGTGCACATTGAGCATCCTATAGTATGACTAAGAGCATTATAAGTCACTTAATATTCTATCACATATTTCAATCATGAAATCACATTATTTTTATTGCCTACATAGACAAGAACATCATCAATAGTGTGATTCCATTTGAATTGCACTTCAATTATTTCCACGAACACTTTTGGACTATCAACATTTAACAAGATACATAATAATGGAATAAATATATTGTTGAAGAATAAATACCCAGATTGCATATTTCTGTTGGAAATTTGGTGGATCTAGGATGAGGAAACAAGAATGTAAGAAAACCTTTTGTGAGAGAGTATGAAGAGAGAATGGAAGAGAAACTTTCTTATTTTTCATTTGATCATCATATAAAGTCCCTATTTATACACTTAGACTCATGCTTCTACATCCTTCTACAATTAATATATCACATCATTAAACACAAAACAAATGGATTTAATCTTTTCTATACTAATGACTCGTCAGAAAGAGTTTCATTGAACTTAGTAAGATAAGTGAACTTTGCCTAGTTGATGAAGAGTCACAAGAAATCAAATTGATTTTGACTACTTCCTTGCATGGTTGAAGAAGTTAACTTATCTTTGGCTTTTGGAATAAGTTTACATGCCAACAATTTCCTCGTAGGCAGCATTCAATTTTTTATTCCATGAAATGAATTTGCATAGTGAGGATTATATAATTGAAAAAAGAACTAAGTGATATTGTCAATTACCTGAAGCAAATGATTCTGAATAATATCACGAATGATTCTGCAACGTTATATATGAAATTAGTCTTGGGACTTATAATATTTAATTCATAAAACAGAATTAGCTAAACCATAAGGGACCTTAATGTACTAGTAATAAACAAATAAATTTGCACTGTGCAATAGATTCCCTGAGCTTTACAAATAAGCTAGGAGCTGAAGAAAATACTATTACTCATAATTACAGAATGGAAAGCTGTATCATTTCTGGCAACATAAAGTCACAGATGAATGAAATATAATAATAAGTGAAAATCTCATGAGCATGTGAATATCTATATGAACCTCTTGATTCATCATCATAAAGAACGTGCAATATTATCTCTTAAAAATTTCTTTCAAGTTAATCTTGCTCCGTTTCTAAACTAGATAGGCAAATCCTAGCTTTGATATGGAAGCATTCTTCTGAATTTGCAAAACTAACATAACAGTGGACATACCCATATTCATCAAAATAACCTCCTCTTCCTTCAGTTCCAAAGTCCTCTCTGAATACAATCTGCAAAATCAGAATTGTTCTCATTGCTAAGAGAAGTTTGTAACTGATAAAAGGACAACCAATCAGGAAAGTTTATCAAGTGCATATTCTGAGAATAATAAAACATTTATTAAAGCAATAAAAATTCTGAAATGAATCTCTAGAAGCAGATGAAGTGTTATTGAACTACTGAATCTCAGAATATGCAACTAACCAATGTGCTAACCACAAGAATGCTATGGTTCTGATTCAGAAAAAATTATGCTGTAAGGTTATTTGTTAAGTTTCATTGAAGCAATAGAATAAAAGTTCTATATGATAATGTTAAAAAGGAATACATCAAGGATGAATATGACAGACAATAGTTACGATGACTGAGATATGTATATATGTCTTTGAATGCATAATTTCCTACTTTAGTTCAGGTAAATTAATCTTATCCTTGCAACATACCTAGCATTTTCCAAGGAGTAACGGAGTTATCTACAACTGGGGCTAACACTCCAAAACTTACAAAACTTAAACACAAACCCTTTGCTTGCTTCAGGCACAACTGCCTAAATCCCCTGATTATGTCTTAAGTTGACATGACAAGCAAAATAATTTTTTCAAAAAAAAGTGTGTTTTATAGGCTGAATGGTAATCTCTCATTCAGTCTGAGTGCAGATTAACCATGCAAAAGCCAACAGGAATGGTGTGGCATTGGCACAACAAATTGCATTAGTAGTTGTATTAGACTCATGCATCGGTCATCTAGACCAAAATATTACATGACTTATCAAGGAGATAAATTAGTGGTAATTTAGACTAAAGCATCCCATCACTTAACTAAGGAGATAATACAGTGGTTATTTTGACAAAGTAACTTCCCATAATTTTTGTCTGTTATTATACGCCTTGCAAAATGTCAAATTTAACGACTCCACTGGTGTTCTTTAGTATCCGAGAATAATGTTTGATGCTAAATGCAAAGGATGTAACCGTGCAAGAAAATTGAAATAGGAAATCACAACGAAACAATTTAAAAAAAAAAAAAAACAAGTACCACTATCTCTTAGCCTTTCTTAAAATTCCAACATTTTGCTTAAATAAACCAAAACCTTCAACAAATTTGGTATCAAAATCACTCTTCTCCTACCTTTTTTTCCACTAACGCTTGTGTTCACATATAAGAAAGTAGCATGTTTGAAGGACTTCATTAGGACTATAAGTGCAGCCAAATGCAAACTCTTCATATACAAGACCTACCAGAAATTGTTGAAGATGTTTATCCAAAAACACCAAATAGAAAAAAAAAATTAGACAGAGGATCCACAAAAACAATACCAGGAAAATGTAATAAAAGATGCCATTAGAATTTAGTACCTCCAGCAAGTGGTAATCAAAGACATCTTCTCCACATTTTTTGTTCTAAAAAGGCTAAAGAGGCTTGGAATATCTTGAAAAAGTCTATCAAGAATATCTATAAAACTTAAGCACTACATTCTCCTACTTTTATTTCCACTCACAAGCACCATCCTTGCCTCCATAACTTCACAAAATATAACACCTATTACCTCACAAAATATCTGCAATCTCCGTCCCAAAAACATTTACATGCACTTCTACCTGATAGCCATGTTTGAAGGAGCGAATTAGGACTACAAGTGCAACTAAATGCAAAATCTCTTCATCTTACAAGAACTAAGAGAGGCCATTGAGGGCATTTATCGAAAGCCACAAAATGATAGGAAAAGTTACATTGAGGATCAATAGAAGTAATACAAGGAGACTACATGAAGAGATGTGAGCATAATTTAGTACCGCCAATAAATAGTAAACAAAGTTATCATTTTTGGTGCTAAAAAGGCTTAAAGAAGCTTTCGATATTTGAAAAAGGCTACCAAGGAAAACAGACAAGAATAGCTATAAAACTTAAACACTTAAAAAAGCAATTTGATAACATGGAAAAGCCCAGATTGGAGACAAAAAGATCTCAAATGCCAAGGAGGTAGAGGAGAACTTCGCCAAAAGGGTATGTGGCAAAACAAAACTGAAGTGATTACAAAGAGTATGGATTCTCAAACTTGATGCCACATTTGCCAGAACCATCATTTCAAAGAGTAAAAATTCAAATGTAAGAGATGAAAGATTCCAAATCACTCCTATAATGACTGTTGGTATAAACAAAAGAATGACAAAGTAAAAGAAAAGTTGTCTTAAAGAGGCATGCTCAACTTTTCACTCGCATATGTATGCAACATTAATCATATGTTTATGATATTTACACAATTGCAGTTGTCATATGCTAGGAGATAAAAAGATGCATGTTGAACTTGGACAAAACATCACTAAGAAAGTGAAACATCATGTTCGAAATGCCCAAAAAGCTGAAGGCAAAGGAATGATTTTTGTTGACATCAAGAGAGGTAACAAAAACTTACAAGTGATTTTTTTTATGTGCTAAAGTTGACTTACATTTACTGAGTGCGGGATAGCTCATGGTAAAAGAATATCATATTACTTTCTATGATGACAATTGTAGAATTTAGATAATAAGACAAACATTTTTATTATTACTCTTCTAATGAACTTCGATAGAATTTTGGATTCCTCAATGTCCACAGGGAGATTATTTTTCAAATGTGTCACACTTGATGATTCATAATTATGGCACTTGAAGTTTAGTCATCTTAAGTAAAAAGGCCTTCTTTACACAGAAAGGAATATAGTTTTTTGACTTTCTTTTAGCCAAACAAAAGTTGAAGCTTGTGATGTTTGCATCATTGGTAAAATGCATCAACATGCTCAACTTAACTCTCCAAAAGCAACATTGCAATTTTTTCACAGTAACAGCATAACTAACCTGTATGTTGTCAATATTATCACGATTCCATAAAGGCAAAAAGAAGCGGTTTGCAAAACGCTGGACCAACTGTAGATTCAAGTGTCATAAGGAATAATTGTTAGAATATTTAGGGTTTCTAGAATAATTCGTACCTAGAATAGGTTCTTCTATGTTCGTATATAAATAGGGGCTTATTCCTTGTAATAAAACATGGTTTTCATATTCTTTTACATGGTATCAGCTAGGCTAGGTTTAGGTTTATCCGCCGAACCCTAGCCGTCATCCCCTCTTCCTTCTCCTCTCTGTTCGCCGCCGCCGCCGATCTTCCTGCGTGCTGCCTCCTTTGAATCGCGCGAATCGCGCTCGTTTCTCGCGTCGCCGCTCCGCGCTCACGCTCGGACTCCGCGACATTACAGCCGCCACGAAGCTTCCTCTGAAAGCGTGAATCGCGCTCGTTCCTCGCGTGAGGAGTCACATTACAGCCAACCACTACGCATCGACAGCATCGTTTCCACACAAAAGCTCGCCTCGACGGGAGACCTGAAAAAGGGCCGCCGCTGCTTCGGGACCGACCGAAGAAGGGAAGGCCGCGCCGATCCGACCCTCGAGGCTGCTCCCCGGAGGGAAGGCGAGCGGAGGAACGACCTGGCGGCCGCGATCATCACGCGCTTCGGTCTGCAGAAGGGTTCGCGCAGCGCCACCCTTCGGATCGCGTGAGCCTTCCTCTCCCGCGTCTCCTCTCTTCTCTCGCGGCGGACAGCTCGCGATCGCAAGATCTTCTCTCACAGCGGACGGAAGAAGAAGCCGCAGCGCTTCTCTCACGAAGATTGGTCCGAACCTGCCGGATTCGAACCAGCGTCTGCCAGCAACTCGTTGCTCCAGAAATCGGGAAATCTCTTCTCAATAGCAGCAGTTCTTCCAGGACTCAACTTCCAGCTACAAGTAGCAGCAGCATCCTTGCTGAGTTTTTTCCAGCAGGCCAACAGCAGCAACATTGTTGCTGTCTTCCAAGTTACAGCTGCCGGCAGCCGTCCTATCTATTCTCCAGCAACTCAACAACAGCAGGACACCAGCAGCAGCAGCACCTTTCCAAAAGCAGGTGCTGATGGAAAGAAGATTGATCATGTCACCTCGTAAAGGTGGCAAAGAACCACCAGATCTGACCCCACCGCCTTCCTATGACGACTTTCTGAAATGGTATGAGGATCGAAAAGCTTCTGATTCCCCTGTTGCCGTTGCACTCATTGGTAATTCCTTTGCTGGCATATCTCGCTCTTCGAGTTCTTGGGTTCTTGATTCCGGAGCCACCGATCATATCACTGGTAATAGATTACTTTTTTCTTCTCTCTCTACTTCTGGTTATTTACCCTTTGTCACCATGGCAAATGGTTCTCAAATTCAGTCTCAGGGTGTCGGTACTGTTCATCCTTCTCCATCTCTTTCTATTCATAATGTTCTTTATGTTCCCGGTGCTCCCTTTAATTTATTATCAATTAGTCAGCTTACTCAGTCTCTTGATTGTGTCATCTCGTTTACAAAATCTTCTGTTTCCTTACAGGACCGGAGTACGGGGAAGATGATTGGCTTCGGATATGAGTCTCATGGCCTATATCGACTTCAACAATCCTCTCTTGTTGGTTCGGCGGCAGCATCTCCCCTTCTTATTCATGCTCAGTTGGGACATCCAGGTCTTGATAAGTTGAAACAATTACATCCTGGTCTTTCTCACTTAGATTCTTTATCTTGTGAATCATGTCAATTAGGAAAGCATATTCGTAGTTCTTTTTCTCCTCGCACTGTGAGTCGGGCTACGTCACCTTTTTCTTTGGTTCATTCCGATGTTTGGGGTCCGAGTCGTGTTTCTTCTACATTGGGGTCACGATACTTTGTTACCTTTATAGATGATTTTTCTCGTTGTACTTGGTTATATCTGATGAAGGATCGTTCGGAGTTGTTTTCTATTTTTCAATCTTTCTTCTATGAAATCAAAACTCAATTTGGTATTTCTCTTCGAACCTTACAGAGTGATAATGCACGTGAGTATCTATCTACTTCATTTCAGACCTTCTTGGCATCTCATGGTGTATTGCATCGGACATCTTGTCCTCATACCCCTCAACAAAATGGAGTTGCTGAACGCAAGAATCGCCATCTTCTTGAGACCACCCGGACTCTTCTTCTCCATTCTCATGTTCCTCTTCAGTTTTGGGGTGACGCTGTACTTACTGCGTGTTATCTCATCAATCGCATGCCTTCCTCCACTCTACAAGGTCAAATACCTCATCATATTCTTTATCCTCATCAGTCTCTTCACCCTTTACCACCTAAGGTCTTTGGTTCTATATGCTTTACTCATGCTCTCGATCCTGGCATTGACAAACTCTCTCCCCGGTCTCATAAGTGTGTCTTTCTTGGGTACCCACGGTCTCAGAAAGGGTACAAGTGTTATTCTCCTACTCTCCGTCGGTACTTCATCTCTGCTGATGTCACATTCTTTGATTCGGTTCCATTTTTTGGGCCTAACGGATCTCCGTCTGAGTTTTCTCCTTCTACGCCTGCACCAATGGCTATCTTTTATCCTCCGGAGGAGTCTCTGTCGCCTCCGAGGACATCTCCTCCATTGCAGGTTTATCAACGTCGTCCTTGTCCTGCTTTGCCGCCGACCACCACTGACACTGCCATGGACACATCTTTGGAGCCAAGTCTTTCACCTCGTCCTCCGGTCTCATCTCCTGAGACTGATATTCCCATTGCACTTCGGAAAGGTATGCGTTCCACTCGTAATCCTTCTCCTCATTATGTTTCTTTGAGTTATCATCGTGTTTCTCCTTCCTATTTTGCTTGTCTTTCCTCCTTGTCGTCTGTTTCTCTTCCGAAGACTGCAGGTGATGCCTTTGCCCATCCAGGATGGAAACAGGCTATGCTCGATGAAATGTGTGCCTTACAGAGCAGTGGGACTTGGGACCTCGTTCCTCTACCACCAGGGAAGTCAGTTGTTGGTTGTCGATGGGTATATACGGTGAAGGTTGGTCCGGACGGAAAAGTTGACCGGCTTAAGGCTCGCCTCGTTGCTAAAGGTTATACTCAGATCTTCGGATTAGATTATGGAGACACTTTTTCTCCTGTTGCCAAGCTGTCCTCTGTACGTTTATTTCTGTCCATTGCTGCAATTCGACATTGGCCTCTTTATCAGTTGGACATCAAAAATGCTTTCTTACATGGTGACCTGTTCGAGGAAGTCTACATGGAGCAACCTCCGTGTTTTGTTGCTCAGGGGGAGTCTTCTGGTCTTGTATGTCGCCTGCGAAAATCTTTATATGGCCTCAAGCAGTCTCCCAGAGCATGGTTCGGTAGATTTAGTACTGTAATTCAACAATTTGGCATGACTCGGAGTGAGGCTGACCATTCTGTCTTTTATCGTCACTCATCTACTGGTTGCATCTACTTAATAGTTTATGTCGATGATATTGTTATCACAGGGAGTGATCATCTTGGGATTTCACAGGTGAAACAACATCTTTTCAAACATTTTCAGACAAAAGATCTCGGCAAACTCAAATATTTTTTGGGGATAGAAGTGGCACAATCCAAAGATGGGATTATCATATCCCAAAGGAAATATACAATGGATATTCTAGAAGAAACAGACATGTTAAACTCAAAGACAGTTGACACCCCCATGGATCCTAATATTAAGCTCATGCCAAATCAGGGGGAGCCTCTTTCAGATCCTGAACGATACAGGCGATTAGTAGGGAGACTAAGCTACCTTACTGTTACTCGTCCGGATATCTCATTTGCAGTAAGTGTAGTAAGTCAGTTTCTCAACTCTCCATGCAAGGAACATTGGGATGCTGTGACTCGCATTATTCGATATATCAAAGGCGCTCCAGGAAAAGGTCTTTTGTACGAAGACAAAGGACATACTCGAGTCGTAGGGTATTCTGATGCAGATTGGGCAGGATTCTCCCATTGATAGGAAATCTACTTCTGGTTTTTGTATATTTGTCGGAGATAACCTTATTTCTTGGAAAAGCAAAAAGCAGAATGTTGTGGCAAGATCCAGTGCAGAGGCAGAATATCGAGCTATGGTCATAGTCAGTCAAGAGCTTATATGGCTCAAACAGTTGCTTCAAGAGTTAAGATTTGGAGAGGTTACACAAATGTCACTTATATGTGACAATCAAGCCGCCATGCATATTGCCTCGAATCCAGTTTTTCATGAAAGGACAAAGCATATTGAAGTCGACTGTCACTTTGTCAGAGAGAAAGTCATATCTGGTGAAATATCTACTAGTTTTGTTAACTCACATGATCAACTAGCAGATATATTCACCAAGTCACTGAGAGGTCCTCGAATTGACTACATATGTAACAAGCTGGGTACATATGATTTATATTCTCCAGCTTGAGGGGGAGTGTTAGAATATTTAGGGTTTCTAGAATAATTCTCCTAGAATAGGTCTCTATGTTCGTGTATAAATAGGAGCTTATTCCTTGTAATAAAACAATAAAAATTTATGCACATGTATTGAGATTGAAGTGGATCTTTTTACATGTAAATGTGAAGAAATAAAAAATGAATAATTCATTTACTAAAAGAAACATGTTCACCTATTTATAACTATGCCAAGCTTTTATGGATTGCCAATATACAATTAAATTATTAATAGAAATTCGCAACATCAATAGCCTTATTAATTTATACGCAATTAATAAGATGATATTATAAGAAATACAAGCAACCTATGTTTGATTTTCATTACATTGGAGAGTTGGCAAGATTTATAAGGAATTGATGGAAATTTATGTTCTCGTCCTATGAAGCATTTGTTGTTTAATGACAAAATAAGTTGAATCGAACCATCAAATAGGTATTTGGTGTCAAGTTGAAGTCAAAATGGGTTCGAATTGAACCCATCGAGTAGGCGTGTTGATTAGGGACACGTGGTCATACAAGGTTTGATTTGGATTTATCTTGGCCAATTTATGGATGAATTGGTTTAGTTGGATTGGGGTGAATTAAAATATTTTAAAGGAAGTTAGGAATAATCATTTCTCTCTCCTCCTCTTCTCTCTCCAATTCACATACTTTCTTCCTCACCTGAATGTCACCTCTCCCCTTCTTCCTTTCACTCACCCATTTCCCCACCCAACATAGCACCCTATCCTTTTTTTTCTTCTTCCTCTCATTCAAGAGATACAAATGTCGCTCTCTTCCTCGCTACCAGCACCATCATCTCTCCCATCACTCATCCTCTTTTGCCACCAGCTCTCTTCTTCCTTCTTCTTCTCCTCACAATCCCCTTCTCCCTCTTCTTTCTTTTCTCTCCCTATGTGTATACAGTAGCAATATCGCTAATGCCAAGAGAGGCCACCACCAGCCATCTCTTTCCTCCCTTCTTTCTTTCTTTCCCTCCTATTTTTCCCTAAGCCCACTACCTACCTACCCATTGCTCTTGGTCAAGCCAAGAAGGCCCTTCTTCCTCTAGTTTTCCTTTTTCTCTCTCTTCCTATTTTCACCCACAATCCTCATTCAGTAGGTTTTTCCTAAGCTATAAAGGACTACTAACTTTCCTCATTTTTTGAGCCTTTTGGAATTCATGAACAAGGTCATTGCTTGCACGCATGTCAAATTAAAGTTTTAATTGACTCGAGAGTTTTGTATTAGCAAAAAACTTACCTTGTTTTGTCAATCGAGGGAAAAGGCAAATATTTTATTTAAATATATCTCTATTTGAGGTTAGCATATCTAATTTAGAATGGGAAATAAATCTATTCAACAGTGGTAGGTATCTCATTTAGAAATTAGAATTATATCGAGGTAGCAAGATCAAGATTGGATCCATCGATTTTAAATTTTAGTTAATTTTTAGTTTTTTATGTTATTATCATTATTAGAAATTTTTTTTGAGTTTACTAAGCTATTTTTCATATTGTATTTATAGATACACATTTGAGTGGAGCACGTAGATTTTCAAAATCTCAGATCTTTTGCTTTGCATAAAGGTGATAAATTGGGGGTTGAATAATTGTTTTTAAAAAGAGATTATAATAGTATTTAAAATAGCAAATAGCAAAATGAGTTTTAGAAAAATGTTATATTGGGGGTTGAATAATTGATATTCTTTCATGTTCACATGTGGTTTCATATGGGGATTAACATGAAAAGGATTTGTTTTAAAAATGAAAATGGCTATGTCTATTTTACTCTTCAGTTGATACCAAAGTTTAGAATTTCGATATAAGTCGAAGTTTTAGTTTATGATCGAAATGATACGATTTCGATACCGTATCATGTCATACCGATAAGGTTTCAATACTTTTTAAAATATAAAATATATTAATTTTTTCTATTTTTTCTAATAATTTGTCTCCTACATCTTAAAGGGATACTTAGTTTATTTTTACTAAAGAGAAAAAAAATAACAAGGAAGGGAAAGGGGAGGGAAAGGAATTAACAAAAAAAGAAAATAAAGAAAATTAATAGATAATAAAAAATCCAACATTGTCAAATGGCCTCCGACCTTGCAAAAACCTCCGTGAGTCGTCACACCCATGACAATGTTAGTCGCAGGTAAATTCCACCCGTGTTGACTAACACAGCTCGACATCTAATTCCATGGTTGATACATGTCATTAGATTGTGTTACCTTTCATATTACTTGTTGACTTGGCTATAAATACTTGTGGTAAAAAGAGAGATTGGCTTTAGTGATTCATCTTTTAGTGGATTTATTGGTGATGGATTTATTAGAGATATTATTGGTGATAGATTTATAGGTGGTGATTAAAAAATAATAATTAAAAGTTATCTAAACTTATGGTAAAAAAATGATGATAATTTATAGTAATAATAGTAACTCTAAAGGTTGATAAATAATTGAAATGAAAGAAATAATAATTGATTATATATATAAATTAAAGGATTCAATTGAGAATTTAAAGTTGTAGTATAAAATTGTGACTTGCCATATTAATTTTGACCATTTTAATGAAGATTAAATTATAAACATCCTTTCTTTTTAGCCACTTGGTAAATCTGTGCTTTTTATTTTCCCTTGGCATCTAGTTTTAAAAGCAAAGGTGATTTTGGAATTATAATTGGTCATAGCCAATAAGAGTTGCTAAGAGATCTCAATCTATCTACTGATTTTAGGTTTGATTTTATTTTATCATATTTTTTGTTCAATCTATATAATATTTTTGCATTATACAGTTTCATTATACTTGTAAAATAAATAAATATATAAATTTTGTTGAACTTCTTTATTATCTTGAGTTAGTAATTGTTTGCATGACGTTTAGTTCCCTATTAAAAAATGAATATATAAAGTATGTTGAACTTCTTGATTATCTTGAGTTAGTAATTATTTGCAGGGCTCCTAAATTTCTATTATCACACTGTCACCAAGTGGGGTACCTTACCTCCCTATTAAGTGGAAATTATACCCAAGGTGTGACATTTTCAAACCTAATAGTGGATGGGTTTGTGACTTTCTCACATGAACATCCCATTCAATATTAGCACGTTTTCCTTTGTCATTGTTATGGTATGATTATATTTTTTTTCAAAAAATTATTCTTTTAATCCAAGGTTCGTTATAGGATGTGTAAGCCTCAATCACTTTTCAATACAATTTGGTGAACTATGGTTCACTATTTTTTTCCCAAAAAAGGTAAAAAGAAAATTGGCATTATTATGATGTAAAATTCACAAGTATCTCATGGAAAAATTATAAATTTTAGAAAAGTTATGTGTGATCCTACAAGGAAAGTTCCTTGTGATGATTGGAATTATGATCCAAAAGCCACATGAAATTCTGTCAAATTTCAGCTATTAGTTATCATTTTACTCTATATGAAATCAACTACACAACAATAAATTAGTAAGCCATCTCACCATAAGATATTTTACATAATGTATGAAGCTTACCTTGATTCATACAGTATGTTCTTATCATTTTGCAAACAGAAGGGTACACAGATGGAGGAAGTGCCAGATAAAATAACCTCCTAGAGATCCCAAGATTGCTATTTTTTGATATCTCATGCTCAGTGATCTTTTTATTTAATAGCTGAAAACCATCCGCACTTTCATATGAACCACTGATATATTTTATCTGCAAATCAGAAGTGCAGCTTAAATTTCCAATCTAGGAAACAAACATTCAGAGTAGAATAGAGAGAACAACTTTACCAATTGCAAGAACCTTGATAGAATCACTCTTTGCTCAGCCGATGCTTCATGGCCAAGATATCTGTTTCACATGAAAGATTTCAAGCATAGTTGTTGTCGGAAACTGTCACTTGGGTTGTACTAAATTTTCATTTTTCAAGTATCAAACTAAAATCCTCTTTCCCTCCAAATAGAAAAGTGTGGTTGGGATTTGGGAAACAAGTTCCTCTTTTGCTATTAAATTTGCCTATAACATGTTGATAATTTAGTAATATGACTTAAGTGAGGTTGATGCATAGTGTGTTGGCTTTGTCGAGACAATTGAAGATTTGGAGATTGAGGTGATAATGCATATTGAATGTTAGAGATGAAGCTTGGAGGACAAATGTCATGGATTGAGTGAGGAGCCAAAGTTGGGTTGAGGACTCGTGGATGGTCATCGAGCTTGATGGAAGGAACCGAAGACATGTGAACCTTGTATTCAAGGAGGGAATGTAATTTTAGCTTTCGTTTTCAGGGTTAAAATGCATTGATGTTGTTATTGCCTAAGTAGAGAGTAACTACTTGGGGTTGGGGTTGGTTGGGGTTGGGGTCTGGGGCTAGGGCTTGATTATTGAAGCCTTACAACATTGGGAGGTTCCTAAGTCATGTTTGTTAATCTACTCAAGTCTAAAACCTTATATTAAACTTCTAACAAGCTATAAATGGAGGGAATAGGACTGCCTAGACAATGTCGGGTTTTAGTTGATTAGCTGAAACCCTTATCTTGGCTTGTATTCATTGCGTGAGTGTAATCTTGGCTTTTGTTTTCGAAGTTAAAATGTATTGATGTTGTCTGCCAATTACACTAGAGGTTGCTGCCATGTGACCTAATTACACTAATACCAATTACACTACAACCACTCCAATGATTTGTCCAATTACATTAAAAAATGTATTAGTATAATTTAATAGTAATAATTTGTTATTAGTGTAATTTCTGTTAAGAATTCTAATACCAATTACACTACAACCACTCCATGTAACCCGTAATCTTGGCTTTTGTTTTCGAAGTTAAAATGTATTAGTGTAATTTAATAGTCAAGATAAACTAATACCAATTACACTACAACCACTCCAATGATTTGTCCCTATCCATTTTGGTTGTGAGCTACTATTTATAATTTATAAGGAACCGATAACATGATCTTCTGTGTGTGACACTACACACCATATTATCTACAATATAAATTAAGTGGACAACTGCATTACATAAGAAATGCAAACATTCTGACCAAGGTGTTTCTCATTTCATATTATTTCAAGACAGATGTTCATACAAAAGCTAGGCTTATAATATACATCCCAACAATTTCATCCCATAGGATGTGGACAAACTATAGAGAAAAACATAAAATTTCCCATTTTAACTAATTTAATCAGATCCAGCCTACCAGCATAAGAAGGCGCCAGATCATCCAAGAAGAAGATTTTTTGCACTAGCTCAATCAAGCTTCCACATTCACTATAACCAACCCTTTTGAGGATAAGGGGAAGATCCAAATAGTTGAATGATATGCAACCCTCTGAGATGCCCACGATCTGTATTATCTCAACCTTTTGTCTGGGATTTATAGTCACCTGTGCCTTGTTTCTCCTTTCTTTCTTTGTCGAGTAACATCTATACTTGTATACTTTTCCCTTATTTACCACATCTCTGACAATGCCCCCCTTCTTTCCTCTTCTCTTCATCACAAAAGAGACCCCCACTTTTCCACCTCCTGAAAAATCACAAGAAGCCCCTTCCCCATCAGCTGCCTCTCTTCAATCCTCTTCCCCATGTGGGCATCAACAAGAACCCTCACATTCACCAAGAAGAAACAACACTCAGTCTCCTTTTTTTCTTTTCAAAAGTGTCTAGGTAGGATGAGTATTGTTGTTTTATGACAATTAACAACAACCTCATGCAAATTGTAGGGCTTAATTCATAATTTTGTGGTTGCCTTTCACCTCTAGCAACATATGTGAATGAGAATTGTTTAAGGTGGCAAATAGGCATTCTGGATCCACGTACAATGATATATTTGGCATTTTTTATATGAATTGGCTTCTCTTTTCCTTGAAATAGGTTAAATTGCAAGAGAAGGGAGGTTAGGGAATGTTGGATTTTGTGAAGAGGAGAGTAAAAGGAGTATTAATTGAGATTATAGGGGAATTATTCCTCATAGAACTAGAGGGGGGAAGGAATAACGATTATTTAATTAGCAAATGTGATTCTAAAATACTCTTGCTCTCAATAGCAAGGTCACATAAACAATTAGCAATAGAAATAAAAACATAAAGACAATCACACTTACAAGACCGCAAACACGTTGATTTTATGTGGCTCTACAGAATCCACGACCTATAATCTGTTAGTGGATCACTTCCGGAAGGTCACTATATTTCCTCCTTTTGGGTCAACTATCAGAGATGGAGAAACCAATTACAATGCACAATAGAACAAGGGATTACAACGAGACTTTGAGAGAAGGGAGAAGCTTTAATAAGAATTGACCAGCCCTATTTTTGTCAACCTTGAAGACTCCACCAAGTTCCCCTTCTATAGCCTTCAATCCTCCAAAGTCTCTTGTTGTCTATCACCCAATAGTCGACTGCTCTATTTTCACAGTTGATTGGCCCTTACGATCTGACCGTTATTGTGCAGTAACGACTCTTTTATGCTTTCCATGTGGTCATTAGTTGAATGATGTCATCAATTGAATAGTCAACTCGATATAAACAAAATCATTTCATTCACTAGCTCCTCGAATTTAGTCGACTGCCCAAGTTGACTTATCCATCAATCAATCAACTGGTCAACCCTTAAACCTTTAATACATTTGAGCTATTAGGTTTCTCAATCACCAATCTATTGGTGTTCATCATTAGTCGTTTGTTGACCCTAACTACAACCACCGCCAAGGTCAAGTCCGTCTATGTTAAGTTTTACCCTCATCCCCATAGTACAATTCACTTAATACTCAGTTCACTGAAGTCTTATCATTGCAGCTCAATTTCTCCCTCGCCATCTATCATCATGCAATACATCCCTCATATACACATAAGGTAAAACTCCTCCACATGTCTACCTAATACAACCTTCTCGAATCTCTACGGACCTTGAGTCATCAAGCTGTCAACCTGGTTGTGTCAAGTTAATGCTCCAAAGCTATCTAGTAGTACCTCAGTGCTTCTCGTCTTATGGTCTGAGTCAGATAACCTATACTATCCTTCTCTGATCACATCAAACCTCTAAATCACACTAAGCAACGAGCTCTCTAAGCTCCATATGTGTTCCTGCTGTCCCTGTATACTTAAACACACATGTTAAATACAAGTCAAAGTTTATCTTAAACCCTTTGCCCAAACATCAAAACCCAAGGTCATACCATCACTTGGGGTATGATTACACCAATGCTTTTACTATACATATAGATAGATATTATTGCAAATATAGAATATTATAAAGGACCCCCTAAATTACACATTTACAAATAAGTCTAATTAGTTATAATGCTCACCCTCAAGTTGCTTTGAATTTATTTAACAAACTCAACTTGTTACAAATGTATTCGACTTTAGGCCCTCTTTATGAAGAGATGATTATCTTATTATATTGAACTTTCTATCTGATGTAGTGACAATTATATGTCTATCCTATCATAAAAAGGGTTTCAAGTCTTATGCATCAAAATTTAATTTCTATAGTAAAGTTGTATTGTCGTTGGAGTGTGCCCTAACTTTATCGTCAGATGCTTAACTCAAATAAACTCCTAGAGAAATCGAATTGTAGAGAAAATCACTTTGAAATGAAATTGCATACTTAAGTAATAAAATTATGTTTCCATTCACAATCTTATTATATTGCATAACTGGTATATTATGTAGGATCGAAATAGACGATCGAGGGGGGGGGGGGGGGGGGGGGGGGGGGGGGGGGGGGGGTGAATATCGTGCCTTTGAAAATTATTTCTTTTCTTTTATGAAAACTCAAACAAAATCACAGCAAATTCTTTTTATTTGGTTCACAGTCCAACGACTGCTACTTCAAGGCTCATAATCCCTTGGATTGTATACGAATAGGCAATCCACTAAAATCTTTCTCTCCGAAAACTTTTGGAGAAGAAGAGAATGCAAGGAATAAGGGAAATAGTAACAAGCTACTATTCCCTTTTAAGATGAATGCAAGTACAAAATAATATACCGATAAATTTTAGATTAAAATTTCGTCGTGGTTGCCGAAGAGCCTCTCGGCATTGCAGTAGTTGTACTTGCACATATTGGAGCGGCAGAGAAGACAAGAGTTGATTAGAGAATTGGATGTGTATGAGTCTCGAATCCCAAGACTTCTTTTATAAGCCTTTTTCAATCGACTGAATAATCCAAACGACTGAACCTTCATCTTGCCTTGTGTGCTCTGATATGATCCAATCAATCCCGTGAAATCCAATATCCGACTACTGATCCTCCTGATCAATCGATTGATCCCCAGAATTTCCTTTGTTAACCGATCTGATCTTATCCAATCTATATTTTCCAAATATGTTCGGTCGATTGAATGTCTATTTTCTTCTTTGCTAGATCTCGATATGATCTGTGCCTATCCACCTGGACCGGTCGATTGATCATCTTGATTGATCTACTGAACTCTTCAATTCTAGATAACTTTGTTTTTCCTGCAAAACAAAGTTAGCACAATATATAGTAGTAATCCTGCAAAACAAAGTTAGACTGATTTATATATGCATGGATTAATTGACAGCTCAAACTGTCTGATCTCGACTTAGAAACCTACGTTGATTTCTTCAATCAGATCAATGCCTAAGGTTGTCCCAACCGGGACACGCCTTCGTTGTCTCTCAATCTGATAGAAGTAGTAATGCAAAATATTATTCTTTGACTTACCAAATACGCTGGTTCGAAAATCTTATTTCAGTAACACTTGCTTGAAGTTCACTCCTCCAAGACTTCTCATTACCTAAGTTTTACTCCCTTCGGATTTTTATTTTGCTTGGAGTTCACTCTTCCAAGACTTCTCACTACCTAAGGTTCACTCCCTTAGGATTTTTCCTCTTATCAAGCATCCGGTCACCCTTGACCTGCCTAGAATTTTCTATTTACAGTCATCTCGTCAACCTTAACCTGACTACACTGTTCCCTTTGCTAGTCATCTGGTCAACCTTGACCTGGCTAGACTTCTCTCTTGACTAGGTCAAACTTGACCAGATTCTATTAAACATATTATCAAACAAATATCAAAACTTTGAAGGTCGATTGCACCAACATATTATAATATTTTTTTATAGCATTAGTTCTTTAGTGATGGATCAAAGATGGATGTGGAATGATCCTAAAGAATAAGACAACGCTATTAAAATAGTTCTTGGTCATAGTGATCTTGAGAGAGGATGTCAATTTTATGGTATAATATGTGCTAGAAGATGATCTCACCCTGTAGACATGATCATGTCTAGACTAGCACTTAAGTGGATAGAGAGCAATCCATTGGACATGGCGCTACATGAGAACCAATTTGGTAGTTTACCTAGTTTTATGGAGTCTTAGGTAGATGAATGTAATTGGTCCTTAAGACTTAAAGTTCCTACTCATCTAATCAAAGATCAACATGCTTTGATGCTTCTGAGTTAGATCCCTAAAAAGGTAGCATATACAATTGTCGTTGAGTTTGTTATTAGTCTTATGGAGATAACGAACATATGCAATGACTGATTTGATATTTTACTACTTAATTAAATCAAGATTTAAAATTGAGCCATGTCAATTTTAGCTTATGATTAGAATGATATTGTTTCAATACCATATCATATTGTGTATCATCAGTACCATATCATACTATGTTGATACAGTTTTGATACTTTTTTAAATATAAATATATTAATTAAAATATTTTTATTAATACTTACTATTGAGTTATATTTAAGATGTTGAATATTGAGTTCAAATTTGAGATTATCTTGTGAAATGTTTGATGTTTATTGAGTAAAAGACAATTTCGAGTTAGTTGAAATCCGCCAAGTAGACATGGCAAGATGAAGTAGGTATTGGATTTAATTTGAATTTATCTTGATCAGTTTATGATTAAACCAAATTAGTATATATAATTATTTAATTCATAATATATTTTATAAGGTTAGAAATTATATTATATTTAATTTTTTATTCATCTTAAGAATTTGTTTCCTCTCAGGTTTTTTTTTCTTCTATTTACCTCATGGACAGACGAAGGAGGGAAACAAATTAACCATCCTATTTTTTCTCTTTTTATGTCATGGACGGATGAAAAAAGGAAAAAATTAACCATCCTTAAATAGGTTTTTTATCTTTGTTTACCCTTGTGAACGGATGGAGGAAAAACATTAACGATGGAGGAAAAAAATTAAAAGGATGAAGGAGGGGGAAAAAATTAAAAGAGAGAAAGAAATTGGAATTAACTAATAGAGGGAAAGGAATTAGAATTAATGGTATAAAAAATTTTAAAAAAATAAAATGAAAAAAAATCATAACCTCATAGAAGCCTCACGACTCCAAACCCATGTCAGTGCTGGTCAGTGGGCAAAACGGTAAATTCCACCGATGCCGACCTGTTATATTTAAGAGATATCCTAAGGCAATCACCTTATGATTGTATTGTTAAATTATTTAATAATAAATAAAGTTCACTTTTTAAGTGCATAATTTCTTACGTTTGATTGGATCTTAAACTTAATTACTGAACGCCCGCAATACGATTCATAACATGAGAGAATTTATGATTGGATCACAACTTATGAGAATCTCTACATGTGTAATTATGAATGATTGAAATTATCCCTAGTCGATGAATTGACAATTACAGACGTCATCGATTCTGCTAAGACTAACACATCTAAACTCCTTAATTCGACAAGCAGCCGATCTCACTAGCTGGAGATATTGGATGTTGAGAGATAAACATGAATACTAATTAAAGGTACTTAATTTATTAGAGTGATCTGTTTTGAGACTTTATATGGTTCTTTTTAAGAACATATCAATGAAAGATCTCAATGCGGCTTAAGTGTGAGTTTCCTTAGACTTGCGGTATTCAAGTCACCTTGGTCATATAGGCTTATACTTTAACATCTCAAGCAGACATCTTTAATAAGGTGTGGACCCAGGATGGTTAGGTATAAGTTGAAGAGCCTGAAGGTATTTGAATAGTTCACAGAGGATTCACCGCTCTCTGCTAAGAAAGACGTATACCCTACGGCCGCTTGTTGGAATTGTTACTGAAAATTTTTGACCAAAGCAACATATGTCAAGAGCATGACACTCTTGGACACATGTGCAAGTAACTTGAATCCATAGGACAAGAAAGTAGTTTGGGCTAGGTGTGGCATAGTCAGCCTAGTGTAGACTGACACAGACAGACCATGTCCTAAACCGAACGGGTATAAAACGGTGAAAGGAACGAGGCACATTTATTAAAGCAGCTGAAAGGTTTAGAAATCATTCTGAAATTAATCGTTGATTTTTCGGTTAATTGGGGATAATGATGTACTACTAGGTGTAACTCACGATCGTTCTGGGAATTCAATATTTTGAACGCTATGAAGTATCCAATGGAGGATCATTCTCTTCTTAGTATTGGTTTATCTGATGATTTGGATTGTATGGATATGTTGGTTGAGTTTGCTTCTCATTTGAATATTTCTGATATATCTAAATTATGTCTTGATTCTGATGATTCTGATGACTTTGATGATGATAATAGGAGCACAGCTGCATTACGGCTTATCTGTGACCTTTTCTATTTTGGTGAGGAATATAAAAGTGTAGGAACTTACGCACTGGAAGCAACGCCCCAAGAATCACTTCTATCGATCATTCAGCCACTGAAGCTAGAGTTGAATCCTCTACCTGTGCATTTGAAATATGTGTATTTGGAGAAGGACAAGCAACTACCTATTATTATTGTCAGAAACCTAGAGTCAGATCAGGAGCAAAAATTGTTAGATATTCTGAGACAGCACAGAAAAGCTATTGGGTGGACACTTTCGGATATATCTGGTATTAGTCCTTCTATTTGTATGCACAAGATTCATTTGGAGGAGGATGTGAAGCCAGTAAGACAACCTTAGAGACGACTCAACCCACTCATTCTTGATATTGTAAAGAAAGGGGTAACTAAACTTTTGTAAGCTGGTATCATATACCCTATTTCGGACAGTAAGTGGGTAAATCCAGTTTAAGTGGTCCCAAAGAAATCTGGCATAATAGTAGTGACAAACGAGAAGAATGAGTTGATTCCCACCAAAGTTCAGAATTCATGGAGAGTGTGTGTGGATTACAGAAAGCTCAATCAGATCAGCAAGAAAGATCACTACTCCTTGCCTTTCATTGATCAAATGTTAGAGAAACTAGCAGACAAGTCCCATTATTACTTTTTGGATAGGTACACGGGGTATTTCCATATATGTATCGCCCTAGAGGGCCAGGAGAAGACGGCATTCACTTGCCCATTCGGGGCATTCGCGTATTGACGTATGCCATTTGGACTCTATAACGCTCCAAGAACCTTTCAGCAGTGCATGGGGAGTATCTTTAATGATTTATTAGAGCATTGTATGGAAGTGTTCATGGATGATTTTTCTATTTATGGCTCATAATTTGATGCAGGTTTAGACAGTTTGTCACGAGTTTTGCGTAAATGCATTAAGACTGATTTGGTTCTGAATTTTAAGAAATGTCATTTCATAGTCGAGCACGGTATTGTTTTGGATCATATAGTCTGTAAGAATGGCATTAAAGTAGATCATGCTAAAATTAGTGTTATCTCTTCTTCATCTTATCCTGCATACGTGTGGGAAGTGCGAGCATTTCTTGGACATGCAGGTTTCTATAAACACTTCATTAGAGATTTCAAATTACTCTTCCATTGACCCATTTGTTGTAAAAAGATGTGGTATTTGACTTTGATCAGAGGTGCAAGGATGTTTTTGCCCAACTGAAGGAAGCACTTGGATCAACCCCTATCATTAGACCTCAAGATTAGGCACTCCCATTCGAGTTGATGTGTGATGCTTCGAATTATGCGGTGGGAGCTGCCCTGGCACAGAGAGTCGATGGAGTACCTCATGTCATCTACTACGCTTCAAAGACTTTAGATGCTGCACAAGCGAACTACACTACCACAGTTATTGATTGTTTTTGCTTTAGATATACTTAGATTATATCTGCTCTGTTCTCATGTGGTTATTTTTTCTGATCATACAGCTTTAAAATACCTCCTAAAAAAGTCAGACACCAAGCCAAGACTAATCAGATGGATACTTCTGCTGCAAGAATTCGACGTGGAGATATGCGATTAGAGCAGGAGGGAAAACCTAGTAGCAGATCACTTGAGAAAGATTGCGAGGGATAAGGAGCCTATACCGATAGCTAATGCCTTTCCAGATGAGCAACTTTTACAGCTACAGGGTGAGTCCCCATGGTATGCAAATCTGATAAATGTTTTAGTAGCAAATGTTTTTCCTACACAATTTACATGAGCACAGAAAGATAAATTAAGTGATGCGAAATATTATGTGTGGGATGAACCATATTTGTGAAAATTTTATAGTGACCAGATTATTAGACATTACATTCCTAATTTTGAATTTCAATCCATATTATTATTGTCATTCTCTTGCATGTGGTGAACACTTTGATCCCTAAAGGACTGCTAGGAAAGTTTTGGAATCTGGATTGTATTAACCTATCCTATTTCGTAATGCATATAATTTTTATAAATCTTGTGATCAGTGTCAACGAACTGGGAACATAGGACGTAGAAATGAAATGTCTCAACAGAGTATGTTATTTTATGAGATTTTTGATATATTGGGTATTGACTTCATGGGTTCATTTCTTGTCTTTTGGATTTACATATATTTAATTGGCAGTTGATTATGTTTCCAAATGGGTGGAGGTTATACCCACCAGGACTAATGATTCTTCAGTTGTTATGAATTTTATCAGGTCTCACATATTTTGCAGATTTGGAATACCCGGGACAATCATCAGTTAATAAGGATCTCACTTTTGCAACAGACACATGAAGACCTTGCTAAGCAAGTATGGGGTATTACACAAAATTTTCACTCCTTATCATTCCCAAACAAATGTCGAAACTGAGGTATCGAATAGGGAAGTCAAGTTAATCCTGGAGAAGACAGTGGAGCCAGACATGAAAGATTGGAGGAAGAGTTTGAGGATGCATTGTGGGCTTATCGTACAATCTATAAGACTCCTATAGACATATCTCCTTACAGGACTGTCTTTGGCAAAGCATGTCACTTGCCAGTGGAGATAGAGCACAAGGCCTATTGGACAGTGAAAGCATGTAACTTGGACACTAACAAGCCTAGAATAGAAAGGAAACTGTAACTTCAGGAACTTGAGCAGATCAGATTGGAAGTTTATGAGAACTCCCGCATATACAACAAAAAGACTAAAGGTTTTCATGACAAGCACATCTTGTCAAAGGAGTTCCAGATTTGTGATAAAGTACTCTTGCATAAGTCTCTTCTCAGATTCAGGAAAGGTAAGTTGAGATCCAGGTGGGAGGGTCCTTACATTGTTACTAATACTCTCCTATAGTGTTATTGAGATACAGGAGACTTCTACAGGTAGAACTTTCAGAGTGAATGGTGTAGGGATCTAGTTGCGAAAAACAATCACAAACACAACGGAAAATTAAAATAAAATTTTGATCCCTCCAAGGATCCATATGTATACATAAAGAAAGTGTTTCTTTTAACTACACCTTAGTCGAGAAGTTACCCTTGTAGCGTAGCCCTTCGCAATCCCGACAGCAACTCTTTGATGACGGATCTCAGCACGATCAGAATAGTCGCGCCTCTACAGTATCCACACGAATACTATCTTGGAGAAGAAGACAAAATCTTTGGTTGTGCTAGCAACCACACTAAGGCTCTCCTCTAAAAACTAGGTTTGTTTGGCCAAAAGGGGTACACGGCAAGGGGAAAGAAAAATTCTCCTCTCTCACATTAAGAAGAGCTTAAATCCTATTTGCATGCATTAATCCACTTGTATGCAACATTGAGAAAAACTTCTCAACTTCCAATTTGCATGCAACGTTGAGAAGAAAGAAAAAAATTTCTCAACTTCTCAACTCCATTTTATGCAATAACCGTTGAACTCTCATGCATTAAATCTCATTTCATGCATTAATCTCTTTTGCATGCAATGTTGAGATTTTCATGCATCAAATCTCATTTCATGCATTAATCCCTTTGCATGCAACATTGAGGTTTCATGCATTAAATCTCATTTCATGCATTAATCCCTTTGCATGCATTTGCCTTCTTAAATTGGTTTCATTTGAGTCTAACTCAAATTAAACCAATTTGAGTACAACTCAAGTTTGGCCAAGTAATGAGTCTAACTTATTTTAGTCCATTCAATCAACTAATGATTCATTTAGTCAAACTAATATGATCCTGCCTCCAAAATAACGTGTTCTTTATGTGTAACCCAATAGGTTCTTGCAACGTTGGCAATGTTTCTAAAATCCTTTTTGAAACATAAGCAATGAGTGGCATCTAGCAATGCATCATTGCTATCCAAATGGCAAGAATGTCGAGATCCGACATAACCTTACGATGGCTACTATAATGTATGATCATGTCATTTTATCCTCGATATCTAGATTGATCAATGAGGCATAGACCGTGTCATCCTCTTATCAATCTTTATGTTTCTTGATCCCCAAGTAGACTCACTCAAGCAAATGAGCTCAATATCTCATATTGACTCATTTGAGCATAGCCATGCATTTCGTGGTCTTACTCTATCAAGAGGCCATAAGATATCACTCCCGTTATATGGGAGGGATAGATCTCATCTACATCACTCATATCCCTCCGCATAATTTGTTACATACCTAGTGATCGCCTTTATAGTCCATCCTATTACAAGTGACATTTGACGATACCAAAATACATAACTCCTTATGTAGGAAACCGTAATGACTTCAGGTCTAAGGACTATTCATACCAATAGTCACATGAGAAAGTTTATGACACTCATATAACGATCCATGAAACTTTCTCATGGCGGGTCAATTCAGTATACATTCTCTAATGTATACCCATGTGTCAACTCGATATTTCATATCCATGACTTATGAGATCAAGTCATCTAGTTGACCTACATACTAGTCTCAACACATTAATATCGTCACTGAATATCAATGCTTGACTAGGAATGATTAAGAGTAGTGTTCTCTATATCATCTCACTATTAATTCAAACAATCGATATGACATAGATTAAAACTAGCTACCCAAGGACATTATTATACTTAGTTATTTGGCACAAATATAAAGTAAGCATAATAACCAAAAACCATGCTTTTATTAATAATAAAATATGATGCAAAAGTCCCTAATCAATCATCACATAATTGGTACTAGGGCTTCTACTAACAAATGACTACCGTCTCAAGAAGTTTCATGAAGGAGTGAATGGAAGGTTAGTGAAAGAAGTGAACCTCAACGACGCTATCTACCCAACTTGAAGGGGAGTTATTCGATCTCATCTCTTTTTGTATATATGTCGAACTTGTTTTACTTTTGTTTGGTTTAGAATGTGTTTAGTTGCTTATCGTTTTCCGTAATAAACTCCCCCTGCATGACTCCATATCATTTTAGGAATTGTGAAAAACTAATCAACTTGGTTTGTCAATTTTGGAGGTTTATAGTCATGAAAGAATTTTTGGATTGCATGTGGTTATGACTTAGTGATGGACTCTATGTTGATAAATTGAGATGATGTTTTGCATAAACCTAGTGAGGATTGAGCCTATTTGCCTTTTTTTGTGTGGCACTTGTGGTGACTGTTACTCTTGAACTTGCTTTAATTCTTTCAAGACCACATTACCATGAGGTTGCATGATTCTTATGAAAGTCATTCCATTAGTTCTTTATACATTCACTCTCTTTTTGCTAGCATAGATTATTGAATAACTTTCTTATCATTTGTCATCTTTTCCTTACCATTTATTTCATTTCTTTTTCTTGGATGTGGGAACTTTGAATGCCGAGATGAGTGTTTTGTTCGGGACGGACAAAAGTTTAAGTGTGAGGGAGAAATTAGATAGATCACCATTGGCAAATCATTGTGTTTTAATTTTTGTCTTATTTTTAGAGGACCATTTTGTTGTATTTCTTTTTGTTTTAGAGGATAGGATTGAAAAAAAAATTAGTGCACTTCGTCTGAAAAAAAACTACGGTTCTAAAAAAAAATAGTGCACTTTGTTTGAAAAAAAATACAATTCTGAAAAAAAAAATATTTTGACATATGATGAAATTGTTTAAGGATAGATAATAGCAATTTTTTGGTAAAGAACAATTCTTATTTCTCCTATTAAGAACTTTATGGTATAACATGAGAGAATTTTAGTGTAGAAAAGGGATAAGAGTTGTTTACTTGTTATTGGATTATCCCATGCTAGCTTGGAATTGATATCTATTGGGCATTATTTTATTGTACTCATCCATGAAGCATTTCAGTGCTCTCATATCTTCCTTACATACATATTGTCTTTTCCCTTACTCATGTTTCTTTTGCAATGCTAATAAACCTTCATGATTGTGCAATCTTGTTCATATAATAGTGGTGGAAATTAGAAGAGGAGCAAGTATACGGTAGTGCATGAACCATAGGTAGCTTGAGAGAGCTCCAATATTGCATGATTATAAGAAAGAGCTACCACCATTTATCTTGTGAGGTTTAATTGTTATCATTTTCAAGTTATTCGGGATGGATTGAAATCATTATGTTGTTAATCAATGTAAGAATTGAATTTTTGAATGTTTGAGTCTTTAGAATTTGGCAATCTTAGGTAACTTGTTTTTACAACTTTTTAACATGATGGATATTATTAGGGTGGAAAGAATTTTTAGTTTAGATCACTTGCACGAGACGTGCAAGAATAAATGCAGGGGATTTGATAATTGGATTTGGGACAGGCTAACTTAGGATTTTATCTTGGTGTTTTGATCCTCTTTTGTATCGTAAATTGTGTTTCTAGTATATTTTATTAGTTTGGATTTATTTAAGGTCTTCATCTTAATTCCTATTGATTTGAGGTAATTCATGGTTATTAATTTATTATATTTGATTTTGCAATAAATTAGGATGAGGATAACAACTTAAAGAGAATTGCAATCAAGCCCAATTTCATACGGCAGAAGCCCAATTACAAAGCTTTCAAATCAAGCCAAAAATCCAATTCAAAAAGCCCAAGGGAAAGCCCAATATGAAAAAAATCGGTCTGGTTCAGCGGTTCAGTTTAAACCCGATCTGGTTCAATAGGGGTTTAAATATAGAAATCCGGTTCAGGCTGTTGGGAGGTATACTATAAAGTCTTTCTTTTTGTATAAATATATATTTTGCAATAATTTTGAAATGAGAA
>NW_027428845.1:0-2362 GCF_044706935.1 Curcuma longa
GGGGAGCTTATTAAAATTATTTTAAAGTTATCCATATTGATTTTAGGGGGAGGATTTCAAATTTAAGAGCTAATCATGGTTTTAGAGGGAGAGTGATAATGGTTAAGTTACACTGTGGAAGTTAAAGGGGAGCTTGATATGTTAAATGAATTGTCAAAATCAATTTATGTGAGAGGAGCATAAGGGAGTAAAATTATTTGGACATATTTTTGAAAATTTCAAGAATTCAACATTCTATATTATTTTTATTATGGAACCAAATATCCAGGAATCATCAAAGGGTGTTAACATTTATTCATTCCAAAGGATGATACTTAGTTTCTTTTTACTCAAAGTTTTTAAACGTTTGATACATAGTATCAAAATGAACTTTTAGTGATGATAAAATTTTGAAACTAATTTTCTCTCACAGATGATAGTCCAAGAAATTACATTGTAAAATTTCAGAATTTTTGGTCGAATATTGAATTAAATATGAATTTCTAAAGTTGGGCTGAAAAATCAGAAACTCAGTCATCAGTCGACTGAGACAGTTATCAGTCGACTGATATATCTGTGTGGAAAGATGGAAACTTTGACCTGTTTTCTTGAATATTGACCACAACTTGACATCAAATGCTCTAGATATGCTCTAAACTTGGTTTACTAGAAATAAGGGTTGGTACAAACAAAATTCTAATACCCGATATACATTTTGCATGCAAATTGAAAATTCTAGGTTCTTGACACATAGTATCAAAATGAGAATTTAAGATTGAAAATATGATGAAATAATTTTTCCCAATTATTTGTAAGTCATCAAAATCACATGGTCATATCACATATTTTTCTGAATACATATGCATTTGTTATGATTTTTCGAAAATGACACTGAAAATCAGTTTATCAGGCAACAGTCGACTGGTGATAATGACAGTCGACTGATCTCTCTGTTTAATGAATTATGCTGATTTTTCTCAATGAATTCTTGATATTATGTTGCAACACTCAAAGTACTCCTTGTTCACTAACGTGCTTGTATACTTTATGATTTCAGTGAGTGGTCAAAGGAGAGGTAAGAATTCAGGGGGAGAAATTATAGCATGTGCCACTATCTATTTTTCTTGAAACGATTGAATTATTATGCATTATTTGCTCTGATATATTCCTGTTTCTTTTTGCTGTATGTCAAAAAGGAGGAGAATGAATTGGAAAGTTAGGCTTTAATGATTATATATTCATGCTAAATGTTTATGCCTAATTCTGATTAAAGCATGATTATGCATGGTGATATTATACATGTTATATTTAAAGACCTAACTTAAACGATTTTTGCCAAACATCAAAAAGGGGGAGATTGTTGGTGCAATCGTGCCCCAAGTGATTGGATTTTAATGTTTGGCTAAAATGGGTTTAAGTTAGGCAATGTGTTGTTATCTAACATGTGTGGTTTGAGTCCACAGGAAAGCCCAGGGGTGGAGACCTGGCAATTGGTGAAGTCCCGGAGGTGCGGCCTCTTGGCAAGGATGAAGTCCCGGAGGCGCGGCCTCTTGGCAAGGATGAAGTCCCGGAGGCGCGGCCTCTTGGCAAGGATGTCTTAGCACGATGAAGTCGAGGGAAATGTCTCAAGCTAGTGCAAGGAAGAGCACGAGGCTTGTGGAAGACGTTTGAAGGCTTGCATCAAGGCTAAGGAGTGAAGAGAAGCTGAAAAGGGAAGTTTTCAGCTATGGCAGTCGACTGGCCCTGCCAGCAGTCGACTGGGGATGATCCGGAGCACGCACAGTCAAGCACAGAAAGGTCAGTCGAGTTGACAGTCGACTGGCCATGGAGCAGTCGACTGATATACTGCCGTTGGAGTGACAACTGACGAATTAAATGCATATTTAATTCCCGTTGAAGCCCATCAGTCGACTGGCCTTAGGAGCAGTCGACTGGTGCACTGAAATTTATAAAAAGAGCAGTCAACGTCGCAGAGAAGAAGAACAACATTCTTTCATCTCTTTCATTGCTCTCTGTGATCTGAAAAAGCTTTCTCTTCCTCATATACTTTATTAGAGATCTTGTACGAGGAAGACATCATTTTGTGAGGGTTTCTCCGCCTTCGAAGTGTGATTCGAAAAGGAGGGTTTTTCTCATAGTGGAATCGTCGGTGTGTGCGTGTGGATCCTTGAATTAGTCACCTCGTAGAGGTGGATACCAAGTAAATCGAACGGGTTAGTGTTGTGATTCTTTTTCTTCATTATTTCTTTGCTTCCGCTAATATCTTTGCAGGAGAAAAAGTCGAAAATCGCTATTCACCCCCCTCTAGCGAACGCATCGATCCTAACACTAGGACTTCAAACATCGAAACTCTAGGGAAGATCTTAGTGCATCTTGCACCAAC
>NW_027428846.1:0-2637 GCF_044706935.1 Curcuma longa
ATATTGATCAAATGTGATTCTATATTTCAGAATATTTATTTACATAGCTAGGATTCTAGTATACATCCCAACAAGACTAAACTAGCCGAAGCTACCTCGCCACATCCTAGGCTAGTTAGACTAAGATTTATCAAGAAATTGGTTAAGGTTATAATTTCTTAAATTAGTTTTATCTTAGAATGTGGTCGTTTCTCCGATAACCAAGAAGACCTCTATGCCTCTCCACTACCTGAAAACTAATTTTTGAAATGTGGACTTAATTGATTAACGGTTAAACCTGAATCTAACTCAAGGTTAATCAAATAAAGATACCTCAAAATAATAAATAAAGATAAAATCGGTAAATCATCTCACAACACCCTTAGGATAAACTGATTGATCACTTAGACTTGAGTGAGATGATTTAGGTAATAATCTTCTAAATCAACCCAACAAACTAAATTAATTTTACCTAATTAATCTTTAAAACTTAAATTAATTTTCAAAACTTAAATATATTTTAATTTTCAAAAAAACTTAAATATATTTTTATTTTCAAATACCTTAAATATATTTTAATTAATTTTAAAAACCTTAAATATATTTTAATTTTCAAAAACCTTAAATATATTTTAATTAATTTTCAAAAACCTAAATATAAATTAATTTTTAAAACTTAAATATAAATTAATCTTTAAAACTTAAATATATTTTAATTTTCAAAACTTAAATATATTTTAATTTTCAAAACCTAAATATAAATTAATTTTCAAAACCTAAATTAATTTTCAAAACATAAATATAAATTAATTTTCAAAACTTAAATATATTTGAATTAATTTTTAAAATTTAAATATATAATTGTCAAAACCCTAAATATATTTTAACCAACTTTAAACTTAAACATATTTACAAATAATTTTAATTCAAAATTAAATTTTAAGCCAAAATCCATAAAATTCAACTAAGTGTTTCATTATGTAGAGCACATGAAATTGGACAAGTGGATGTTGGACAGTGAATGCTCCAGATGTAGGGATCTTGTTGCGAAAAATAATCGCAAACGCAGCGGAAAATTAAAATAAAATTTGGATCCCTCCAAGCATCCATGTGTATACATAAAGAAAGTGTTTCTCTTAACTACATCTTAGTTAAGAAATTACCCTTGTAGCGTAGCCCTTCGCAATCCCGACAGCAACTCTTTGATGGCGGATCTCAGCACGATCAGAATGGCCACGCCTCTACGGTATCCACACGATCACTATCTTGGAGAAGGAGACAAAAAAAACCTTTGGTTGTGCTAGCAACCACACTAAGGCTCTCCTCTTGTAGACTAGGTTTGTTTGGCCAAAAGGGAAGAATAAGAAAAATGCTCCACGGCAAGGGAATGAAAAATCACAACTCTCTCACATTTTAGAAGAGCTTAAATCCCATTGCATGCATTAATCCACTTGTATGCAATGTTGAAAAAACTTCTCAACTTCATGCAACGTTGAGGGGGTTTCATGCATGATATCATATTTAATGCATTAATCCCTATTTGCATGTATTAATCTACTTGCCTACAAGATTGAGAAAAACTTCTCAACTTCCTTATTGCATGAAAACTTCTCAACTTCAACATTGAGGAGGTTTCATGCATGAAATCATATTTAATGCATTAATCCTTATTTGCATGTATTAATCTCCTTGCATGCAAGATTGAGAAAAACTTCTCAACTTCCTTATTGCATGAAAACTTCTCAACTTCATCGTTGAGGAGGTTTCATGCAATAACCCTTTTTTTTTCTTTACATGCAACATTAAACTCTCATGAATGAAATCTAATTTCATGCATTAATCCTTTTGTTTTCTTTTGCATGCAATGTTAAAACATCTCATGCATCAAATCCCTTTGCATGCAACATTGAGATTTCATGCATTAAATCACATTTTATGCATTAATCCCTTTGCATGCATTTGCCTTCTTAAATTGGTTTCATTTGAGTCTAACTCAACTTAAACCAATTTGAGTATAATTCAAGTTTGGCCAAGTAATGAGTTTAACTCATTTTAGTCCATTCAATCAACTAATGATTCATTTAGTCAAACTAAGATGATCATGTCTCTAAAATGTCATATTCTTTGTGTGTGACCCAATAGATTCTTGCAACGTTGGCAATGTTTCTAAAACCCTTTTAGAAACATATGCAATGAGTGGCATCTAGCAATGCATCATTGCTACTCAAGTGGCAAGAATGTCGAGATTCGACATAACCTTACGATGGCTACTATAATGTATGATCATGTCCTTCTATCCTCGATATCTAGATTGATCAATGAGGCATAGACCGTGTTACCCTCTTATCAATCTTTATGTTTATTGATACTCAAGTAGACTCACTCAAGCAAATGAATTTAATATCTCATATTAACTCATTTGAGCATGACCATGCATTTCGTGGTCTTACTCTATCAAGAGGTCGTAAGATATCACTCCCGTTATATGGGAGGGATAGATCCCATCTTCATCACTTATATCCCTCCACATAATTTATTACATACCCAGTGATCGCCTTTATAGTCCACCCTATTACGGGTGACGTTTGATGATACCAAAGTACATAACTCCTTATGTAGGGAACTGTAGTGACTATGCAGGTCTAAAGACTATTAATA
>NW_027428847.1:0-2336 GCF_044706935.1 Curcuma longa
ATTCCTTTCTTTGGTTCGTGCAATCAGCCTTGAAGTGTCTTTGCGATTGCACCCGTAGACCTCAGTTCTGATTTGCCAGTCATCGTCGGAGTTGATTTGTTCACAACCTTCTTTATCTCTAACTTCTTGACTTCGTGCTTCTTTTATATCATTTTTCAGACTAAGTTCACAAGCATCGAAGTCACTTCGTCATTCGTTTCTGATTGGGATGATTCTAAATCTTCAGCGATCTTCTTTGCCTTTTTATCTTTTCCTATACCTGCAAGAAGAGCAATACCCTTCTCTTCCACCTCGGCATTAGACTGTTCATGAAGTTCATATTAGATTTGAGAGGTGTCCTAAGGTAATCGCCTTACGATTATACTATTTATTGGAAAAATAACAATTACTATTTGAGTGCACATTTCATATGTGTTTGAATGATTCTTAAACTCAAATACTGAATGTCCGTAATACGATTCATAGCGTGAGAGAATTTGTGATTGGATCACAACTAGTGAGCATCTCTACATGTGTAATTATAAACGTATTAGAATTATCCCTAGTCGAGGAATTGATGAGCACGGACGTCATCAATTCTGTCAAGACTAGCACGTTTTGAATTCCTTGATTAGCCAAGCAGCTGATCTCACTACTGTCGACATTAGATGTTGAGAGTTAAACGTGAATGCTGGTTAAAGGTAATCAGTTCATTGGAGTGACCTGCTTTGAGACTTCATATGGTTTGATATATATGTCAATAAACATCTCAGTGCAGCTTAAGTGCAAGTTTCCTTTGACTTGCGATATTCAAGTCACCTTGGTCACAAAGGCTTATACTTTAATATCTTAAGCAAGCATCTTTGAGGAGGTGTGGACCTGAGATGATTGGGTATAAGTCGAAGTGTCCGAAGGTGTTTGAATAGCCCACAGAGGATTCACCGCTCCTTGAAAAAGAAGACGTATACCTTGCGGTTGTTTGTCAGGATTGTTACTAAAAGTCTTTGGCCAAAGC
This sequence comes from Curcuma longa, assembly GCF_044706935.1. Lineage (NCBI taxonomy): Eukaryota > Viridiplantae > Streptophyta > Magnoliopsida > Zingiberales > Zingiberaceae > Curcuma > Curcuma longa. The sequence goes on from NW_027428847.1 coordinate 995, forward strand.
ATTATATGTTAAGAGTACGGTACTCTTGGATACATGTACAAGTAACTTGAATTCATAGGACAAGAAAGCAGCTTGGGCTAGGTGTGACATAGTCAGCCTAGTGGGGACCGACACATAGACCATCTCCTGAACCAAGCGGGTATAAGACGGTGAAAAGAATAAGACACATTTCAGTGTAGCTACTGAAGGGTTTAGAAGATGTTCTGAAATTAATCATTGATTTTTTGATCAATTGGAGATCATGATGTACTACTAGGTGTCACTCATGATCATTTTATAATTAATGGTTAATTACGAATGACCAACATAACCGAGAACCTATTGGGTCACACGCACTACAAGTTCTCCAAAGGATTTAAAACGAGTTTGAGAATTGGATTCTTAGAATGAGAGAAATAAAGTTTGGTTGAACCAGACAATGGACAAAATGATGGAATTCATTTTACGAAGATGAAACGAATGAAACTGATTTCATTCAAATCAGAGAACCAAATGATTTAGTTTTGAACCAACTTGGTTTGGTTCATGATGGAAGAGATTTTGGCAGAACAAAAGAGATGTGGAGATTCATCTTGCGAAGATGAAGTGAACAAAACTGGTTTGGATCAAATCTGAAGTTTGGTTAGTGAACCAAGCGATTTAGTATTAAACCCAATTTGCTACAGTAAACCTTAAATGAACCTGGTCCGGTTTGCTACAGTTCAGTTTGGTTCGCAACAGTAGCAAGGCTGAACCAGTTTTTTAGGGTTTCTTGGGTTTTCTGATTTTGGCAGCTTCGCCCGACGCCGCTGGACGCAATGAAGAACAGGAAGAAGCAAGAAAGGGAACCCTATATATCGCGATTAAAGAGAGGTTTTGAGGCTTATCTTGCGTGGGTGGTGCGACCACGGTTATTCCTTTTCTCCCCAAGCTTCTAACCCTAGCTGGATGAACCGCGATCCTCCTCCTTCTTCTTCTTCTTCCTCGCGTAATGTTGATCTCCTCTACTTGAGGACCGTCAGAGAAGCGAGAGGGAAACTCTAACGCTGCTACTCTTCTCCTTGCTCACGCTTTCTTCTGAATCAGGCGATTTCTACCCGATCGGTCTCCTCTATTTCAAACATTGGAGCTGCGGCAGCGCCGGTCATCATCCTGCTAGTAGAGAGAACGCGAGCATGCCTATTGTTGGCTACTCGCTTGATTAGTGGCCGACCATCTCCGCTCGCCAACCACCACCGTTTGTCGCCGGCCATCACGCGTCACAACGCCCCTGGTCTAATCAGCTACACTGAAGAGGAAAGCACGCGCTATCCCTCGTTCTAATCAGCCGTGTGGAATAGGAAATTTGTAATATCCGCAATTT
>NW_027428848.1:0-1323 GCF_044706935.1 Curcuma longa
TCCATGTGAATACCTTTTCTAAGCATTCCAACTCACTGATTTCAGCACCGAAATTAAGCTCATAATTTCAGAATTTGCATCCATTGGAGTTACATGATTTAAATAATACGAGAGCTTAACTCTAATCCTTCAATTTTTAGAGAATTACACCAAGCATCTAATGGATAAAGGATCAAACTGCATCATGCAGTAATCCAGTTGATCCCTGTTTGAAATCTCTACCTGCTCATTTATCTGTCACTAAGCAAGTCTCTTTCCCTTTTTTTTTTTTTTTTTTTCATGTTGACTCAGTTTCCAAATTCCGAGCCTTATGTAGTAGGTGTCAAGTTGCTATTTCTTCCTATTTCAGTATCAGAGAATTCTCTCCACTTCTTTTATCAGAATTCCAAAATCCAACAGAGTTATTTGACCAAAATTTTAGAATTTTAAGATCCTGTCAAGTTCTGAAAGTTTCATCCATCGTTGATTTAATTCTGACATCTTATTCAAAATCCTCTAAGTTCTTGATGTGTATTTCACATGATTCAACATTCAAACTGATGGGGAAGATGGGCAACTTCTCCATTGTTTCTCAGCAGTAACAGAATTCAGATTCAACAAAAGCTTGGCAACACACTTGCAGACTCTGCATTTTTGCATTTCCTTATCAAATTCTTTTCCTAACCCTGCCTGATCACTGTCAGAATCCATCTCTTTAGTTCAGGGGTTCAAAATCCAATACAACCTTCAATATGAAATCAATCTCTTCAGTTCATGGGTTCAAAAATCAGAGAGAATTATGCCAAAGAATTCTAGCAATGAAGCTAAATTCTGAATTCTGGTTTTTCAGCAACTTCAGTTTCAAAAATTAGAATCCTAGAAACTTTCAGCTTAAGTCTTGCAAAACTAGTCTTACAAAAAGGTATCATTTAGCACTAAATCGATGGGAGCTTGAATTCTAAATGTTGTGGCTCTCACTTCGTCACTTAATTTTAAACTGATTTGTTGAAGACCATTTGAACAAGAAAATTCAGTTTGAACAATTCAGCACAAATTCTTCACCAATTTCTTCAGCCCTTGTTTCAACCTAATTCTCAGCTCAAATATTCCTTCTTCCAACCTTTTACTAACTCTCATCAATATAGCTTCAATCACTTGTAATTAAACCAGAATTCAAAACTCCAAGATTCAGAATTACCTTTAAACAGAATTGTTTCAAGCAAATTCCTGCATTTTAGCTTAGGTTCAACAATAGATTCATCCCCTAAACCTGTAGCCATGGAGTAATAGAAAATTTGCTTAAGAATGTTACTGATCAGAGAATAACTCAGATTTTCAGAACTC
>NW_027428849.1:0-3031 GCF_044706935.1 Curcuma longa
GGGTTTCCTATGCTATGAATCTAAATGTTACATGACAAGTTATATGGTAAAATTTTCATGTGAAAAGATGCTAGGTTTCATGGCTTATATATATGGTTTTACTATTCATGCTAAGGCTTCAAAATAGGGTGTAGCATGTCGTGATATGAAATGATGCATGTTAAAGTTTAAATGAGATAGTTTCCATATGAATGAAAAAGTAGAAACTCATACCATCTAGGGTTTCGGCCAAGTCAATCTAAAGAAGAAGAGGTAAGTCTTAAATTTGGTCATGCCTCCATAGACTAAGGAATAAACCCCTAGCATGATACAAGGTGTCATATGGCTAGGGCTAAATTCAATCAATGGGTTTATGGAGTGATAAGGTTCGGCCAACTTGATGATGTTAGGGTTTTGAATTATGTTGTAACCCACAAATGCTTAAAATGGAAAGTGATGATGTAACATGTTTTAAGGTTTGATTGGTTGCTCTTAAATAATGAATCTGAACCTTAAGAGGTCCGGCCAGCTTGATGAAGAAAGGCTAGGCTAGGTCCCAACCTAACTAAGGTTTGGAAATGTCACATGATAAAACTCCCACTAGGGTTTAGGGTCCCATGTGGCTAGATCGACAACCAATCAAGGGACACATGCTAAGCTAGGGTTCGGCCACTTTATTTAATAAGGGCCTTAAGAAATGTTTCAACTCTAGTAAATGATTTCAAGAAATGGGAGAAACATTAACAAGACATGGGGCATCAGATGGGTAAGCCTAACCTAAGGTTTGAAGTTACAAGGTGGGCTAGACCATGTAAGGTGCTCAAAAGATGTTAATGGAATGAATGTTCTCCCATGATGATAAAGGAGAAAGAAAAACGTATGCATTAATTTATTTTAATGAATGGCTTGTACCGGAGCCCGAAAGGGGTCCAAGGGATGGCCACCTAGAGAACGGCCCTAGGTCGAAAGGCAAAAGACCTAGTAACCGAATAGTCGAGACTTGCAACCTCGTACTATTTGGAATGGCGCGCAAGAAATGAATGGGTACAAGCCGGGGATCCCAAAGAATGATAAGAATGATTATTTTCATCTATTATGTAATAAGCTTTCAAAGGCATGTGCATGATAATTATGCATATTATGACAATGTTAAGTTAAGGAAGTTACATGTGCTCAATGTTTATGAAATGATATGCTTCGATGTTTATGCTTGCTTTTATCATGTTATATTTATATGCTCGGATTAACGACTTGGTTTTTGGTGAGTAGGAAAGGAGCTTACTAAGCCTTGTGCTTACAGTCTCTTCTTTCTTATGTTGCAGAACCAAATCAAGGCCGTTAGGCAACGGGAAGCAGCAGGACAAGGCCAAATAAAGATGTGTGTGGTGGTGCCATAACAGACGAATATGAAACTTAAATATTGCATGCTAAATGATTGTATTATTTACTGTCGCTTTAAGACTTATGATGTTATGTGGTTGATAGTAAGACCTGAGTAAATCTAGACAGTACATGCATGCTTTTAGGATGTTTAATATTAATTATCACATATGAAACTTCTATTATGTCAAAATGTTTTCCGCTGCAAATTTTAGAGTTTTCGTATGTGTTATTATGTATGTATGTATGAATGAAAAAAAAAAATATACCCCGTAACGTCCGTCAAAAGGCTCTGATAAGGGCGGGCGTTACAGCGTATCGCTTTTTCAAAATCGTTCGTTATTTCTATCAAAAACTCAGCAGCGGAATATTAGAAACAAGATACACAGGGGACACGCGGGATTTACTTGGTTCCTAACCCCCTAGGGTTAGTACGTCCAAGGCCTAATTCGGGAGGCGCCCGTCCACTAGTGGTCTCCTTTCCGAACGTCGTTCGGAGGCGGGAGCAACCCGTCTTACAGTCCGTAAAAACAAACAAAAAAATAGAATGTAAGACAATTAAGAATTTAAACCAAACTCTTGATCGCCGATCTGGAAGTCCTGAGCGCCGCGCACTCCTCCTGGATCTTCCCCGGTTGCAAGAACTCTGGCCCCGTTCGCGTTCCAGAAGCACTACTAGTTGAGCAGGGAGGTTAATGACTTGAATGAATTGTTTCTGCACGTTAACCTCCTTTTATACTGCTCCTGAGTCGACTCAGATGCCAATCTGGGTCGACTCCAGCTTGCGTGGCAGATAGAACTTCATCCTGCTCGTTATCTGCTGTCCGAGTCGACTCGGCTGACCTCTGAGTGACTCCAGCTTTTGGAGTCGACTCCAGCCATAATCTGAGTCGACTCCAGAAACCTTTTTTGTAGATCTTTGAAAGGGCTTCGAAACGCATCCGACCGTGCCTCGTTTCGAGTCCTGAGTCAAAAGTTATGACCCGTTGAAGTCGGACTCCTCATGTGTTGCCCCTGCATCAAGATTCCTGCAAGATAAACATGCAAACAAAGCAACACAACCTACCCTTATTTTGTGGGTCTAACTTCAGATTTCTTCCGAAATTCTAGGTTAGTCTAACCCACTCCACTTAGGAGAATTTATGCCAACCAAGTCCTCCAGACTTGTTGGACTTTTGCTTGGCTCTGTCCTCAGCCCCTAGGATTTGTGCTGCGGTTCGGTTCTCTCTAACCAACCCAGACTTCTGCTGCGACTCGGTCACCCAGACCAGCCCAGACTTCTGCTGCGACTCGGTCACCTAGACCAGCCTAGACTTCTGCTGCTGCGACTCGGTCACCTAGACCAGCCCAGACTTCACCTAGTGCTTCGACTATGCCAAGACTTCCGCCTGATTCTTCAAACCAGGACTTTCCTTTGCCTAGCCTACAACTAGGACTTTCCCTTGCCCAGCTTCACTCACCAGGACTTCCCTTGCCCAATCTTCCAGATTAGGACTTCCACTGCCTAGTCTAACCGACTAGGTCTTCTCGCTAGTCGTCTGACTAGACTTCACTTCCACACATCCAAACATCAGATCCTGTTTGGATCAACCCTTGGTCAAACTGACCAGACTTAGGTGTATTGTCAAACATCGAAACTCTAGGCAAGATCTTAGTGCATCTTGCACCAACA
>NW_027428850.1:0-2407 GCF_044706935.1 Curcuma longa
CGGAGATCTGCTCTTTGTATGTTTTTGATCGACAGGACATGATTCAAAGTTAAAACGATGCATATTTAATAGTGGAGCAAGAAGTGGAGAAAAGAGACTCGCACTAGATGTGCTCATCATCACGGGCAAGTTTCTTTCATAGCAAACACAAAGAAATGGAGGAAAAGGAGCAACAAAGCAGAACACGACCGTGCCTCATATTTCCATGCTTAGACACGGCTTGGCCATGCCAGGAGGCACGGCTGTGTCCCTCCAACAGAGTGAAGACAGCAAGGGGTCGTGCCCTCAAGCACGACCGTGCCACTTAGCAGGACCACGTTGGGGTTGTGCCTACAAGGCACGGTCGTGCCCACTTCCAGAGCAGGACAACATTGGGGTTGTGCCTGCAAGGCACGGTCGTGCCCCACTTCTAGAGCAGGACCACGTTGGGGCCGTGCCTACTAACATGGGCGTGCCCGCGAAAGCTTCAAAAGGTGAAATTCCAGGCCGTGTACCCTGTTTGGATAGTTCTGTAGATTTAAAGTAAAATGGACATAACTTTCAGCTTCGATTGACTCACAAGCCGTACCACCTATAAAAATGTAAATAACTTCAAGATCTACAAATTTGATTCAGAGTGTATAGAATGATTACTTCTCTAGGCTGTGCTAAATACATGGTCATGCCTCTCAACCATGGCCATGTTGGTACTTTGCCTAAACTGCATACCAAATTTTGAACCATCATAACTTTCGACTCAGATAAGTTAAGGGTCGGTCCACCCACCAAATTAAAGATAATTTGATGCTCTACAACTTTGGTTAGGGTCCAATTAAATAAAATAGGATTTATTAGGTGAAAACTCATTGAGCTGGAGCCTTATAAACCAGGAAAAATTTGGGCAGTTTTGAGAGAGTATAAAAGGGAAAAGCAAACACAATCTTGGGTTATCTTAGGTTATCTTCCAAAACCCTAGGGTCTTGGCTTGTGGGAGGTGTCTCCCCACTCTTGGAAGAGGCCCAAGTCTTCATTTCCACCGATCTATCCTGCACCGAAGCTAGAAGATCTTCAAGGGCTTCCCGTGCTTCAAGATAAGTCTTCCCCTCTCTTGTGTATGATATTTTTTTTTCTAACATTGATGTAATGATGGTGATGTAAGAAGTAGTTCATGTTATTTTTCCCTACTTTATGAAGTGTTTACACTTGTTTTATGTATTGTGTGCCTTTACGTGTTAGATGAAATATTTGTGTGAGTGCATATGCATGATTATGAGGGGTAGATTACTTTATAGGGACTTAGGATCGTATGACCGGGGTTCCTTGTGACAGAAGGTGAACCTTTAACCAGACTTTTCGAGGTGACCTTTATATGGTGATAAACTCACTTAGGGGGATAGCTAACAACTATTGATAATTAGGAAGGAGTCCCTTATTGGTGTTCGATGACAGAGGGTAGTATACCAGTAGTATTGCTGGAGTGCTCAGTGACAGCGGGAGAGTTATAGAACCAGGCTATCTATGTATCGTCCTGAACTAGTAATCGTAGCGTTAGAAGATTAATGATTTAATTCTGACAAAGCTTGACAAGGTTGAGTTGGTATCTTGGTTAGAATCGTCACAAGGTGGTAAACATTGAGAGTAAGGGAACAAACATGAATTAGGGATGTGATACGCCCACAATTGATGTTATCAATGAGCTCAACCAAAATTTATAATCGAAAACCCTTAGCTCACAAAACAAATGTAATATAGGGGCCACGAGTCGTATTTTCCAAGGACAAGAGCAACGGGCTTAAAGGGTACGCCGGTTCTATTTTGGGTTTTTCTGTATAAAATGGGGGTTTTGGTGGTATCAAAATGAAATGTAAATGAATGCAAGAAGGAAAGCTTGATACCGAAAGCCTAGTAAACACTAATGTAAACACCAAAAATCAAGGATTGCTGCAAACTAAGAATTGAACTTGAAATTCACTCAAGCATTGAAACCTAAATTACAAAATCAATGAAACAAGAATTAAATCTAAATCTAAGAATCTAATTAAAGGGAAGTTACAATCCAATCCCCAAATCTTGTTTGCAAACCTAATGATGCAATATAACTAATCAATTCCAATTATCTAGTAACAAGAACAATGCTTAAACCAAGCAAACCTAATAAGCTGATACACAAATCAATCTTAATACTGAACAGTAAGGATATCACAGTTTCAGTGTAGCAATTCAGATACAAGTATGCTAAGAATCGTAGCTGAGAAAAACTCTAAAGCAATTCAAGACTACAAACAATATCTAATTCATTAGCCAAGTAAATAGAATTCAACATTCGTTAAACAATTTGAGCACAACAGAAGTTCAGAAATTCAAATGAAAATGCAGAAACATAAAGACAGAAACAGAAATCAGACTTTCTCCAGAACTTCCCTTCCAA
>NW_027428851.1:0-1306 GCF_044706935.1 Curcuma longa
TACGTCAGGGAGGCTAGACAAAGTGGTCAAGAAGGGTAAGGAGTACCTGACTTGGTTCACGGAGTCGAACTGAACTGACCGAAGCTACCTCGCCACATCCTAGACTAGTTAGACCAAGGTTTTTCAATAAATCGATTAAGTCCATAATTTCTTGAATTGATTCTGTCTAGGAAGTGGTCGTTGCTCCGATAACCAAGAAGGCCTCTTGCCTCGCCACAACCTGGGAATCAATTTTTGAAATGTGTACTTAATTGGTTGAAGGCTAAACCTGAATCTAACTCAAAATTGATCAAGTATAGATACCTTTCACAATAAACAAAGATAAAATTGAAATCATCTCACATTTAAACCATAGGTTAACCGATTGACCACTTAGATTGGGTGAGATGAATAGGTAATAAACTGAAAATAACCCAACAAACGAATTTTCAAAATTAATCAAATTAAATCTCAACATAATTCAATTATTGTAAGGATTGAGCCTCGGGGAGCCATCCTTACGTTTAATTAAACAAATTTTCAACTTCAAAATTTAATCAAACAAATTTTTAAAATTAATTAACTTCAAAATTTAATTAAACAGATTTTCAAAATCAATTAACTTCAAAATTCAATTAAACAAATTTTCAAAATTAATTAACTTAAAAATTCAATTAAACAATTTTCAAAATTAATTAACTTCAAAATTTAATTAAACAAATTTTCAAAATTAATTAACTTCAAAATTTAATTAAACAAATTTTCAAAATTAATTAACTTCAAAATTCAATTAAACAATTTTCAAAATTAATTAACTTCAAAATTCAATTAAACAATTTTCAAAATTAATTAACTTCAAAAAATTTAATTCAAAACAAATTTTCAAAATTAATTAACTTAAAATTTAATTAAACAAATTTTTTAAAATTAATTAACTTCAAAATTAATCAAACAAATTTTCAAAATTAATTAACTTCAAAATTTAATCAAACAAATTTTCAAAATTAATTAACTTAAAATTAACGGCGAGAAAGCCGATCTGAGTCGACTCAGATCACCATCTGAGTCGACTCAGCACCAGTCAACGAGACGGCGGGAAGTTTCCCGCGGAAGATGTCTTTTCGCCTGCTGGAGTCGACTCACACCGCTTTCTGAGTCGACTCACACCGCAACCAGAGTCGACTCAGACCCCTGGAGTCGACTCAGGTCACTGTATAAAACAGAATCGGCAGAAGCCGAGTCTTTTATCCACGGTAACCCCTTTCTTACCGCGCCTCCTTCCTTCCACTCCTCATTTTACCGCGATTAAAGCCTATTCGACTCGTAG
>NW_027428852.1:0-17102 GCF_044706935.1 Curcuma longa
AAACCTCATACAGATTTCGATCCAGACATTCCCAATGCCTAATCCTGAATTCAACTCATGAATTTTAATTTGGCTTCTTACAGGTTTAGTAAATGGTGGTTTCATTTACTTCGATCATTATTAATTCACAAATGATCTCATCTTGATACAACTATCAAAGTGACTCCAACTTATATATATGTCTCCATTCACAGCTTCATTAGATGTCCCATAAATAATAGTCTTACCTCTATTTATGCTTAACAAATAGAGATAATTGTTCATGTGAGAGGACCAAACTCAATTTGCCAACACGCTCACAAAGACTTTATCTAAATGTCACAAAGACATATACACTGAATAGATCATGACATTTTATAAATAATCATTTTATAATATTTGATTATATTACAATATGTTATATTTTTTGAATTCTCAAAGACTTCACATGTCCTTGAAATGACTCTCTAGTCAATAGCTTAGTAATACGTGTTTATCTAATAAAATTTCTACTTTTGATGTCCATAGGAAATAAATATTTCCATATGGTAGCAAGAGATTATGTTAATTTTCCTAGGCTTATCATTTGAGGATTGGAACATTTTAAATTTGGTAAAACAAATGATTATTAGGTCAAACAAAATACCCTTTTTTTTTTTTTTTGGAGTTCTTACATTACACATAGACATAATGTTGTAGAATATACTAAGGAATGAATCTAAGGCTTTGTATAGATGTATAGAGAAAAATATTAAAAAGATGAGTTACTTAAATAATATGGAGAAAAATAGTTGGTATAGATGTATCTAATATTAAGGAATAAATGAACCTAAATATTCTTCACTAAATATCATGAGGATGCATTTAAGGCTTTGTTAATTTTGTTGAAAATATTTCCCAGAAATTTCAGTATTTGATGTAATAGAAAATTAACGCCAATGAAAAATTTTCTTTTGGTGTTTGGCATTTTCATTAGGGAAATAACTTCTTTTTATAAAAGGGCTAATATTATTTTTTCTATTCATATATCTAGAAGCCTTTTACTTTATAATAAATATCTCTTATATTTTATTTACTTCAAGGTGTGGAAGAAAAAAAATGAATTACGTAGTAGTCGAGAAATTTCACTCTTCTGACTACGAGAATGACGAATCCCATTGTGAAATTTGATAATTATAAACTCACATGCCGCATTGTCACGTTGTGGCCATGGAAATTTCTTTCCCTCTTCTCTTTAGTCACTTCCTTTAGTTTTTATTTTTCCTTCGTCTTTCTCTTTCCTTCTCTTGAGGATATATTTTTTTTACTATGAATTTCTTCCTCTTTCATCTGAGGCATTAGTCTTTCATCCGCTTCCCTAGTTCATGTAGATTGGTCTTTTTAAATTTATCCATCAGTCTAAATACTTGGATAAGCCCGTTAGTTAGGGGAGGTCAAATAGGCTGATTGATTAATTAAGGCATTCTAATCCGGTCGAGTGTGTTGGTCGACCTAGTCTCCGAGGCATAGTTGAGTTGGTTACGACGGAGGAATTGTTGAAGTAGGCAATGGTCGAATTTCGACGAAGCCGAAGGAATGCTCTCCTCCATCGTGGCAAACTACAGCTTCTCAATTTACCTCCTCACAGATGGTCATAGGGACGATCTTGTGGAGCCGCTGGGGTAGCGGATTCCATCTTTTGCTGAAGTGTTGGTCAGCCTACATTCCATGAGCTGAGTGGGTTGATCAATCTAGTGGGCTAGTCGATTTGATCTAGCCATTTGATTCCTTCTAGCTAGGTTGGTTGATCAGTTGAGTTTGTAAATCAGTTTGGTTGGGTAAGTCAAGCCAAGACTATTCCAAGACAGGGCTGGCCCTAGGCTAGGACAACCAGGGCGACTGCCCAGGGCCCATAAATTGATAGGGCCCTAATTTTTGAATAAAATTTCATATTCTTAACTTTTAATTATTGTCTCTCAAAGAATATTAAAAGTATTCTTTGATCGAATCCAAAAAAAATTGAGCGGTCAACTCTGTAATTCTTTGACCATCTGTCCATAAAAAAAAATGAACGGTCAACTAGTTTATAAGCCTTAATCGCCGATCCTTTTTCTGTTCATTCCGTCAAGCACAAGCACCAGATCTCGACAAGTTGTGGATTTCGTCACCAGATCCTTTTTCTGTTCATTCCACGGGTTGTGGGTCTCTGCCGCGAACTACCTCCACAGGCCACAACCGCTTTTACAGTTCCACACGCTGCTTCTACAAGCCACAACTGCTTCTATAGACCACAATCACTTTTACAGTTCCACACGACTTTCATCCAGTTTGGAGCTTCTTCACTACGAAGAAGAAAGAGTATTTCAATAGAATTTGTAGTGACAATTCAAAAAACTTTGATTTTTTTAATTCTTTTTTTGTATATTTTAAATATTATTTAGAGTATTGTTATCATTTTAAATAAGAAAAATTATTCTTTTTTTGTCTTGAAACTCTAGTTGCTTGGAGAGCATTGTTTCGTATAAAAATTGTTTATCTTGAAACTCTTATTGATTGAAAATCATAATTTATCAAACTCTAAAAATTAAATATGCTACTGTGTTAAGATCCAAAAATTATAATTTCGTCCAGGATTATTATTATGTATGGTTTAGTCCAAGAAGAAGAGTAGTTGTTGATTGGTTTGGGCGGGTCAAGATTTGAGATGAAGAACTTCATTTAGTTGGCGTTAGATTGTTTGAATGAGATGCAAGAAACGTTGATGATACACAATTTTTTTTCTACGATTTACCAATGTTCTGGCTGGATCTCGTCGACGGTCAAGACACCAGTCAAGATTTTGCCACCTCAACCGTCTCTCCCCCCCTACGCGCTGAGACCTGCAAATAAGAACTGAACAAACAGATTAAGTGGGGGTCGGGAATTCTCGGCAGGCCACTCCGACGCTCAAGTCAATAAACGCTTCGCCTAGAGAGAGAAGAAGAAGGAACAGTAGAAATTACTAGAGTCCAGAGCTTTCTCATACCTGAAGGGGAGTTTATATACTCACATGGGGGAGGACCGTGTATCTGACTCGCGATGCGCCAATGTCGTATATTAAGCAGACCAATCCTGCGCATTACTGACAGGTGTGCGCATAGGATAGCATCTAGGAGACCGGACCTGACACCTTGTAATCGCCTTCTGTTTTAGCCATGCAGATTATTCTTGCCTTTTTGCTGTAGGGAGAAATGGACGAGGATCTAGGGAACTAGGCCTGACAACCTAGTAACCATCTTTGCCTTTCTAGCCTCGATCTCACGGGTTGTTGTCGTTTAGCACCGTGGGTAGTTGGAGGAGGTTAGGTCATAGGTAGAGGAACCCGAGCTGAATCTGGGATTGGCGAGGTAACTGAGTCCTGAAGGAGCGAGGCTACTAAGCTGATATAGTGGCCTATTATGACTGAATGGGTTAGTACGAGCTGAGCCCCTGGGAAGCGGGGTTTCCGAGCCGATATGAGACTGAGCCCCTAGGGGTAGGACTGCTAAGCATAGAGGGGAGCTGAGCCCTTGGGAAGCGGGGTTGCCGAGCTGATATGAGACCGAGCCCTTGGGAATGGGGCTGCTGAGCAGAGAAGAGAGGGGAGCTGAACCCTTGGAAAGTGGGGTTGTCGAGCCATTGCGAGCCTGTCGAACCAATCAGAGTGGCCGAGCCATTGAAGAGCAAGGCTGCTGAGCCAACAGAGTGGTCGAGCCATTGAAGAGTAAAGCTGCTGAACCAAAGCCAGTGGCTGAGCCAAGAGTAAAGTTGCTAAACCAACAGGGTGGCCGAGCCCTATTGAGCCATTGAGGACCGGAATTTTAAGGATCAGATCAGGCTAACAAGAGCAGGATTAATCAAGTCTACTGTTTATCAAGGACTAAACCATTGACTTTCCTTCACCATATCAGATCTATTCTTGACCGAGCAAGGACTTTCCAACGCCAGGTCAGATCACTGATCGTCCGCCACATCAACCAACAAATGAAGCCGTGCCGAGCCGATCTGCCTTCATCACGAAAAGAGAAAAGGAGAGAGAGAGAGAGAGAAAAAGGAGAATCCAAGCGCCTTCAGGGCACGGCAACCACTTGGACGTCCACCGTTCCTGGGCAACAGACTTTATACGAGGGGAGCTCGCGGTGGACCTCTGCTGCGGACGGCGATCCACATCTGTCGGCACTTACACGGGATCCACGGCTTACTCTCCACCTCCTCGTCTTCAACTTCCTCTTCCTCTTCCTCCTAGTAAATTGCTTTTAGCCTTTCAATCGCTCTTTTTTTCCTATTTCGCCAAGTTAACTTCTCCGGCTCAATCGTCGACGTGATTTTCAACTGCTTTTTCAGGTACGTTACAAGTAAAAAATAAGCTGCTTGATTTTGAGATGGGTGCATTCTGTTGTTTGATGATTCAGGTTTTCATTTTGTCCGTGTGTAAAAAAGCAGCTTGATTTTGTCATTCGGCATATTCTGTTGTTAGATCAAAATATATGGGATGAAAACAATAATGCATTAAGACTGTAATGATTTAATCTACCCTTTGAGCTTGGATTGTTTTTGCCAAAACGAAGTAGCTGGTGTCGTCTGCTAACTACCAATCATTTTTAAAAATTAATTCTTGGCAGATCAAATGATTGTTTGAGTTTAACTGTGTGATTGTACAAACAACCTCCTCCTCAGTGCCTTATTCTCCCAAGTATTATCAACAATCTCCTCAATGCCTTATTCTCCCCAAGTATTATTCAATTATTCGAACTCGAACACATAGAGCATGATTGCACTAACAAATATAACCCTCAATTCCTTAAAAATTCCTCTAATTTGTCCCAACATGACTAAACTAGATTATCCCCATTTAAAAATTTGCTTCAACTCTAAACTGGCCAAAACAAATCCAAATTGCTCCCAATTTAAACACATGTAACTCTAAACACCATGCTTTACAAATCCAATTCAACTTCAACTTGACGACCAAAATCTAATTTGTTATTTGGTTCAATGCAACTAGTCATCGAAAAATTTAAAATATAACAATTTAAATATGACAAAAAAATTGTATATAACAACTCTAAGACCATTTTTTCCTTCTTCCTTCTCCATGCCTTAAAAATCTTTTAACTGAAAAAACTCTAATGATTCCCTGACATTTTTCTAAATATATATATATACATATATATTTAAAAATTTGTTGTTAGACTTCTTTGTTTTTTGTGTAGGCACAAATGCCTTTCAACTTGAATATATGTTACTGCTAGCTATCTTAAAGTTAGATGAATTGCATTGTGCACAAGTCTTGAACTAGTTACTCTTTTTGGCTAACTTGAGAGCTTACACAAAGTATGACACTCTAAATTCAACACCAAAATGGCCATTGACTATGTATCATCATCCTTTCATGATTGATTAAGATCAAGCCTTTTAATCTTTGAAGTGGATGCACTTCTATGTTCATATAGCTGTACCAAAACTATCCCTATAGATATTTATACTTGACATTTGTTTGAATTTCATTTTGAGCAATGACTTGATCTTTCTTTATCCTACAAAACCCAAGCACCTTTAGTTTGGATGATATTTATTCGGTGTTTGTATGCACTCTTTAGATTTATTTCCACTTACTGAACTTAAGATATGAAGTTTTTATAAATTAAGTTGATTTCTTTGTTTGACAAATTTAATCAGCAGGCTTCATCACTATCCTAACACAAGTCGTTTGGATTTCATTTATTGTAAGACCTTTTATTAGTGCATCCATCAAATTTTAGCCCAACCTAACAAAATCAATGATAATTATATTATCCTAGTTTAGATTTCTCACATTGTGGTGTCTTAGTCTAATATGCTTAGACTTAGACTTAGACTTACCATTATATACATTGAAATAAGCCGTAGATAATATAGGTAGGCTATCAAAATGTAGATATGTTGGAGATATAAGATTAGGGTAAATTGGAATATCCAATAGTAGACCTCTTAGCCATTCTATTTCCTTTCATTTGCTAATAATGCCACAAACATCAATATCATGGCCAAATCAATGACACATATCTACTTTTTCAAGCACTGAAACAACTCCCTTATCAAGGTTGAAAATCCACCCATGATCCTCAAGATTGGTTATTTAACTTGCATTCGAGTAACCTTCTAATGCTTTTGAAACCTCACCATAACATCTTATAGTCCAATTTCCTCTTTAGATATATTTCCTTTCATTTGCTAATAATGCCACAAACATCAATATCATGGCCAAATCAACGACACATATCTACTTTTTCAAGCACCGAAACAACTCCCTTATCAAGGTTGAAAATCCACCCATGATCCTCAAGATTGGTTATTTAACTTGCATTCGAGTAACCTTCTAATGCTTTTGAAACCTCACCATAACATCTTATAGTCCAATTTCCTCTTTAGATATTTCATTATTTTAATAACATTTCAATCAACTTGTTCAAAATTTCTAGTATATTTATTAAACTGCCCTACTATAAACATGATATCTAATGGAGTACATGTCATGGTGTATATCAAATAACCAAACACCTTTGGATACTCATCTTTAGATACCACTCCACTATTAATCTGTCAGACTCCTCATTAGTGTGCAATTAAAGAAATCAAGATTCTAAAGCATGTCCTTGATGGAGTATGACATTTAGTCAACATAATATTACTATTTTCTCCTAATGCCAAATCTGACACTATCTTCTCCTAAATGTGTCTTTTCAAAGCTAATAGAAAGGATAAATTTAGTTTTCTTAATTTTTGATGTTAGCATTAGGAAACATATGATTAAGGTACAAACATATTAGGACAAAGCTAAAACCATGAAGAGTACTTACTAGCTCGCACTTGCTATGATCTTGTCCCAAAACCAAATTGTTTTTTTTTAAATCAAACTGAACTAAAACCATTTTGCTTCGGTTTGAAATGAAACCAAATTTTTTTATTTAGTTTCATTTTTGTCTATTTTGAAACATTAAGTAAATAATAAATATAAATTAAGAAAAAACTAATTTTGAGCAACAAGCCTATTGAGATTAACACTAAAAACTATTATAATTTAAAATTTTTGAGGATTATGGAACATAAAAAAGCAAATAACAATATGAAATCATATTAACGATCATACAAATTTATTTACATATATATACACATTATAAAAGCCATATTGATTGATCAAGTTGATTGTAACAATAACCAAATCGATAAACCAAAAAAAAAATTGAAACCAATAATTTTACTTGTATATAAACCAAAAACCAAATCGATAAACTGAATGATTCATTTGGTTTATTGGTTTGGGTTTATAGATGCTCACCCCTACCTCTAGGATAGGACTAGATCCTTCACTCCTCTATGGCTTGTACTATTGAGGAAGAGCTCGCAGTCCACATTGAGAAGAAATAAGGTCACTAAAATCTAGCCATTGGAGTGTGTAAATCTGCTGGGCAAAGCTTCATCTGCAAGGAAGGAGAGGACCACTAGAGGTGGAGAAGAAGATTGTTGCTTGTTGTGAATCAATTGAATTTGAATGAAATCTACATAACCCACTCTAGTTTCTAAATATATTCATTCAAAACTCTTTTGTGAGACTATATATCTTGGGCTGCACCCTTCTTATTTTGATCTGGACAACTTGGATTACTTTGATGTCCAAATTACACTAGATTGAGGATCGATTCATTGAGGTCCATTGGGCCGAAACTAGACCATTAGTGTGTGTGAACCATTGGCCAACTGATTATTCTACATGGCGGCCTAGATGAAGGTCAATGTTTGTGGCAACAAATTAAATGTGTGCTTCAATGCGACTTGCAGCGATACAAAGTGCAAAGTATGTCAATGAAGCTATATTGCACCGCATGTGCACCACGTAGGCCTTATTTTGCCATGCATAACTGTGAGTGCTATGTCTGTGTCTGTCGTGTGTGATGCACATAACTCCATTATATGTGGAACAACTTTATTAGTTCATCCATATTTAAATATTATAATCTCACTTAATGTGAGGCAAATTGCATTATCTCCCTTAATGTGAGACAGATCACGTGCAAGTTTTCCATATGTTTCATGAACTCTCTTTTCCTTTTTCCTGTTTTAAAATCCTTTTGAAGCTTTTGTTTTAAAAAATTACCACAAATTTTCAATTCTTGTGATTGAATATGTTCTTTATAACTGAGGGTCTTTCTTTTGTCTTGTAATATTTTCTGCGTTTCGACTTGCTGTAATGTAGAGAAATTCCTTAGCAAACTTATCCCATGGGGATTTTCTGTCATAAGTTTCATTTTCCTGTTATTTTTACCAGTAAAAATATATCTTTCCTAATTCCATGTGATTGTTTTTACTTAATTACACACGTTTTTGTTTAGGTAAAAATACCAAAGGTGTTGCTCAATAAAGAAAATGGGAATATCGAAGGTTATGGGATCTGTGTCAACAATTCTCCTCTCTACATCTGTCTACCTCAAGAAATCCGGCAGACCATACACAGCGGTGCCACTTCTACTAAGTGCTTTGGTTGGGTACACAGTCTCCATTGCGTCTCATCCGGCTGTAAATTTGCCTTTGATCCTTGGAAAGAGGTCTCATGGGAGCTTCCCTCTTTGGTCAAAGTTTCTTTTTGCCCCGTATCTATTGACAGTTCGAGTATATACTGTTTTCAAAAGGATGAAGAGGAAGGAGTCATTATATGATGAAATTGTTGAGGGACTCTATCTTGGAGGGTGGCCTACTTCATCGAGTCATTTGCCTCCGGGTGACCTTGTGGTTATCGACTGCACATGTGAATTACCAAGGACCTATTTTGTTCCTGCAGATTCTTATCTTTGCATCCCTTTGTGGGATTCAAGGTCTCCTGATCCAACACAAATTGAATGTGCTGTCCGTTGGGCATGCCAAAAGAGATCTGAAAAGAAACCAGTCTACATCCATTGTGCAAATGGTCAGTTATTGCATCCTTTTCATTTAATTATTTGGGAATGTTGATTTCTTTCAAGTAGGAATATTATCTAATAACGCTTTAGTTGAACATTGAGTGTGCTTGTTTATAGCATCGAAATTTGTTCATGAGAGAAACAATATGATAGGATTCAGTTTAATACATGAAAATGTACTGGGCAAGCATTAGGTGAGTTTTCCTTGGAATGTTTTGCAATGGCAAAAGAAAGCAGTTTAGTATGTGTGTGCATATATTATCCAATGTTGAATATTAGGTAAGTTTCACAGATCCCTTTAAATCAAAGCCTTATGTTTCTTGACCTCCTAAACTAGCCATTTGGAAGCATTTGTGGAGTTCAATACAATTGAATGCCTTGCTAAACTTGTCACTGACTTATTATCACAATAAACTTTCATTGGGTCATCTTACTTAGATTTTCAAGTCTTCTAAGATGAACTTTAACCAAAGTAGTTCACACACACCTTGAGCCATTGCTCACAATTCTACCTCTGTACTAAACCGTACTACCAAATGTTATATCTTACTCCTTCATGTCTTTTGAATAGAATAGCCTTTCTTGTTGTTCCTTTAAAATACTGTAATACTTGGTGCAACCATTCATACATTTCCTTATCTACTATGACATCCTTCTCTACCATTCCAAGTTTGAGATTCGGTCTACTGGAGTAGTTGTTGGCTTGTATGTTGTCTTAGCTGTTTGTTTAAGGAGATCTATAATATATTTATATTGAGAGATAAAGATGTCTTGCTTAGAATGAGCTGTCTTGCCTATTTGTTTAAGGAGATCTGTAATATATTTATGTTGGGAGATAAAGATGTCTTGCTTAGAGTGAGCCACATCATTTTCTGCCATTGATATATCAACATATATTGAGAGTGTTGTAACTTCCCCCTAAGAAGAAGAGTGTTTAATAAATAATGTGTGATCCCCTTAGATTTTTCTATACTCCATGACAATCATATCTCTCACAAATCATGCTCGTGGTGATTGCCTAATTTCATATGACGTTTTCATACAGTATGAGCTTCCAAATTATTTCTTTATCCTAGTAGGGCTTCCATATAAATTAAAAAAATCTAACTATGAAAGCTGGTAAAGGAAAAGTGAGTATAAAGGCTAAGCAAAAGAGAAAAATCCAAAAATGAAGACCAGTAAAAGGAATCTAATTAGGAAGGTCAGTAAAGAGAATCCAACCATAAAGTCTAGCAAAAGAAAAAAAAATGGCAATGATGATCGAGTAAAAGGGAAAAATACAACTACTAAGTTAAAGAATCTAGCTGTGAAGGCTAGTAAAAGAAAAAAATTTGCAATGAAGGATGAGTAAAAGGAAAAAAAATAGCTATGGAGGCTGGTATGAGAAATACTTTTTTTTTTGTTTTGGTTTGTTTTGTTTATTTGGGTTTAAAAGGAAACAATCTAAAATGGATGAGAATTGGAGAGAAGGAGAAGAGAAAAGAAGGTGAATTATGAGATTTTTAGTTTAGAGTTTTCATTGAAGGTGTCACAAGGAAAAAAATAGAATAAAAGAGAAGGAAAAAGACAAGGCCTATAATCAGTGAGAATAAAAGAGAAAATATTTAAAAGATGAAAGTGGTTGATGTGCGTAGGGTATATATATGTTTTTGATACTTTTATTGCACATTTTTGAGCATTTCATGATATTATCCTATGTTTGTTACATCCTTTATCTATGCATTAGACATATTTTCTTCATTCCTAGTTCGGAGGTCTGCTATTGTATTTTGTGTATTTGCAGGGCGGAATTGGAGCAAAATAAGGCGAGACAGAGATTTAACGAAAAGAAGGCAAAACAGGGTCGTGCCTCAAAGGCACGGTCGTGTTTCATCATCTTGAGGGGGTCGTGCCTACAAGGCACGACCATGCCTCACCACCCGAGCCACACCAGCCAATAGCCGTGTCTACTAGACATGGTCGTGCTTCAATACAGATCAACTGCTGCTGAGGGCCTTGCCTGAAAGGCACGCCGTGCCCCCTACCACAGCTGACCAAGCTTGGGGTCGTGCCTCCTAGGCACGGTTGTCTCCCAACTTTCAACCCGATCCAGCTTGGGGTCGTGTCCACCAGACACGACCGTGCTTCGTTTCCAGAGATGAGCCAGGGCAAGGCCGTGCTTGACAGGCATGACCGTGCTTGACAGGCATGACCGTGCCTGTTTTCCCGAAGCATGTTTGCTCTTGGTCGTGCCTACCAGGCACGACCGTGTGATGAAATGTACTAGGCGTGTCTATATGGCCGTGCCATGAGACACGGTCTTGTGGCTGACAGCAGGGTAAATTAAATATCCGTCTTGTTCAGACCTAAAAAAGGGGGGGGGGGGGGGAATCCTAGGAGGTGATTGAAGGCTACCATAACCGCCATCCGGAGTAAGAGTCAGCGATCTATCCATCCGTTCGAGACTACTCCGCCGCATCCATCCACCGTCGATGAGGAGATTGCAAGACCAAGAAGACCATATTGATTGATAAGTCTTATTTCCTTTTTTATTTCATATTTAGGAGTAAGATGTATTGTTTTTACTCTTCTTCGTGTTATATCTCCTCTGTCATGGAGTAGACATTAGATTCTAGGATGTAGGAGGAATTGAGGTGTATATGGATGATTGTATCTATGGATATGTTATTTACCATGTTCAAGGATATGTTTATGCATTGCTATGTGGATTCGTGCCTTGTACTTATTTGATAATATGTCTGTGAATGATATGATTTCATATAGATAAGGGTGAGTTGTAGTTTAACGAAAATCTTAGGATCGTATGATCGGGGTGCCTTGTGACAGAAAGTGAACTTTTAATCGGACTTTCTGAGGAGATTTTTAGACTACGATGAATCTTTATGAGAGATAGCTAACGGTTATTGATTGCTAGGAAGAGGTCCTTAATTGAGTACTCGGTGACAGAGGGTAGAATACTAGTAGTATTGCTGGAGTGTCCGGTGACAGCGGGAGAGCTATAGAATCAGTCTATCTGGGTGTCATCTCAGATTAGTGATCGTAATATTAGAGGATTAATGATTTAATTCCGACGAAATCTGACGAGGTCTAATTGGATATTTTGATTAGAATCTCTGTAATTATGTAATGATTGAGGAATGATAAGGAGTCCATGATCAATCAATCATAATCTCGAAGAATCCAATGTCCTAGGATTGTTTCTCCAATCCTGTCACTTAGCTGATTTCTCTTCGATCGAGGTCTAGGAACTTGATTTCACTCTCACTTCCCCATCATAAATCCAAATTATGTGAACTCCCAACTCTTCTTGTGTTAGTTTAGTGATTGATTCCACGGTCCGTGTGGTTCGATATCTTTTTATTACTTGACGACATCCTGTATACTTGCGGGAGTACATCAGTGTTGGGGAGAGAAAGAATATAAAGATGAACATTAATAATAAAAAATAAAAAATAAAGAATGAGTTAGAGAAGAAAAAGAACAACAGCAAAAAAGAAAAAAACTAAATGGGACTGACACAAAGAAGATAAAAGAGCATAAAGAAGAGAAAATAAATTAAAAGAAGTTATCATGGGCATAAAACAATGAGAGAAACTGTGTTTCCTAAGGTAAATAATTATCATTGTTAAGTTTGATGAGTAGAAAAGATATTGCGTTCATTGGTAAGGAAAAGATTTGTGTTGTCAAGGGTATTTCTCTAGTTGAGGATGGAGATGAAATTTTTTATATATATATTTTTACCTTTTTAAACTTTTTTTTTACACATATAGGACTAATATGATAAGGAAATGATAATAGAAAGACAAAAATAGAATAGGAGAAATAGGGTAAAGGGAAATAAGATTAAGAGGGCACGAAGATAAAGATAGGATAAATTAGGAATAAGATATAGTTTACATAAAAAGAAAAGGAAAAAGTTAACTTCTTATTTGTAAGTAAAGAATAAGGAGAGAAAGAACCAAACTGGGTATCGAAGTGCAAATAATTCATGGATGGGGGTAACCTACTTTCCATATGAGAATAGTTTTGTCTTTAGAGGATGTACGTAGACAATGAGCTAAGATATCACCAATGTTCCCTTTCAATTCACGTAATGGGATTTCCTCAATCTTAAACATCTTCTTTGGAAGGAATAGAGAAGTTGAATTATGATATGTTCCTTCCATATGGTGAAAATTTCATGGCTATAGCAAATCTAGTTAGAGACAATTGTGTGGCAGATGATTTATGTGAAGTGTTAGAAGGTGGTTGAAAAACTTACTTTATTCTTGTGGCTTTTCCTTTCTTCTGTGATTGACAACAAAACAAGAACACATAGTTTAGTGGTGGAGATGGAATGATCAAGTATTGGTGAGTTTTCCGATGCAGGTACCAAGGAAGACAAGATGATCATGGATGATGCTAGTTGCATGATGGACCACCGACTCTGAGGTGTAATAGACCCAATTCTTGCGGAGGCAGCGGCGGCCGAGACATAAAGTTTAAGGAAAAAGAATAATGGGTTTAGGGAAAAAGAATAGTTTAAGGTTTTGGGACGAGATACAGTGCTCGAAGATGGAGGTAGTAGCAGTCAAGATTTAGGCTTTAAGGAAAAAGAATAGCTGTGATACTATATTGAAAATTGAAAAATTATATTAACTAAAAACTTGCCTAATACAT
Source organism: Curcuma longa (assembly GCF_044706935.1). NCBI lineage: Eukaryota > Viridiplantae > Streptophyta > Magnoliopsida > Zingiberales > Zingiberaceae > Curcuma > Curcuma longa. Next base: position 13,569 of record NW_027428852.1, read on the forward strand.
TGAATTCTACCCTTTTTATAGATTGATAATGTGACTTATTCTTCATGAAAGAATAGACTTTTCTAATAAAAATCATAAAAAACTCTAACAAATATTTTCAAACAAGCTTATCTTAAAAAACTAAACCTTTATGAAAATTACTTATACTATCATATCCCATAATTTATAGAATATTTTCAGCCTATATATTGTTACAAAATCATTTTTTGCCCACAAGACCCAAGCCTGTAAGATATTGGTAAAGATTATATTTGTAGAGTTTTCCTTCAAGGTTTCACCAATATGCCATATAAAGACTTGAATGCCTAACCTTCACATATGCCATTGATTCCAACTTTCTTTTTTGTCACTAAAATGTCAACACCACATTGCTTATGTTGTCTTTCCTTGGAAGGATAAAAATACAAGAGGGAAAAGAGTAAAGGATAGCAAATGAAGGAAAGGAATAGACAAATAGTATTTCTGTAGTTGATTTCCTTGCAGGTATGGAAACAACAAGGAAGAAAAATAGTTATAGAATACCCTCATCTTCTTCTAAATGCAAAGATCAAATGACAACCAGACAAGTGACAACACTTTTGTAGTTGGGTTAGTTTGAAACAGAGGGAATAGTTAGGTGCTTATGATGATAATTTCTGCTGATTTTGAAGGTAAAAGGATGATAATTTTTCACCATTTTTTTATTCTATCCAAATTTTCCTCGGTGAAGTGAAGGAAAAATTTCCCCCTCTTTCATTTTCATCTCTTCTCCTTGTTTCTTATAAGAAACACAAATTAAAGGTAACAAGTATCTACCTCCTATGTCAGAAGGAAATATATCATCAGAGGATCATCATAACCTGAAGTAGTTATTTCACTATGTACCTAAAGTAGCAGTATGGTTGTTGATAAAATTCAAAATGATGAAAGAATGACTAACATTTAGTTGGCGATTCACAAGATTTTTTTTCCATAACAATTTGATATTTTTCTGGGCAGGAATGATTGAATTACTAGAAGGGGATAGTACTGATGAAAACTAGTGATGGTACTATTCATCTTTTGGAATGCCTGAATTTGAGAATTAGTATTTGAATATGTGAATTCTTGTGCTAATCTTAATCACCTTTAAGATATTGTGCACATCCAAAAATGCTGCATATTTGTTCAGTTTGTAAATTATTAATCTTTGTCTCACCTTATTTCACCACTTAATTCTTGCTAATGATTGGTCAACGATAGGTCATGGCAGAAGTGTTTGTGTTATGTGTGCAATCCTCGTTGAGTTAGGAGCGGCTGAAAATTGGAAAGATGCCGAGAAGATGATACGCGAGAAGCGTCCTTTGATTAGAATGAATGCTCATCACAGGAAAAGGTTAGAAGAATGGTCAAAACGCCGCATTGTATCAACAACTAAATAACTGGGAGGTAGTATGACTTGAATGCTAGAATATTGCGAGTAACAAGTCATGAAGGCATAGCATCAGGCCAAATATAGTCGATTGAGAGTGAGGGAAGGTACCTCATTTCCCCCCTGAAGTTCTTTAATCTTGTTTACATGATGTTTGATTTATTTCTCTAAATGATGGACTCTGCTGTACCATTTATTTGTAAACATCTGGTTAATTTAGCACGAGAATTTTTTTCATATGTACTCACATTGTTGGAGTTAACTCCAACTTAAAACTTGTGTGGATTAACAGGATGGATTACAGGCATGGGGAGATGTCTTGCTTTTGAATGTATAAAAAGAGCTTTCTAGTTAATGAGAGAAAAAAATAAATATTTTCAATACAAAATTAGGGGAGGAAATCTCACATCTAAAATTTAGAAGGAGATTAAGACATTTAGATGTATATTTTCATGTCCTATTAAAATGTGAATTTAGTGGAGGTGCCATGAATTTTGTACATGATAGAGTAATATGCAAATAATATGATAGAGTAATTAATATGGACAAATAATGCTTTCTTACATCATTAGTACATTTTTCACATTGCATCATCGTGTTGAAATGCATATTTGGTTCATTACTATGTAGGAGGAAGTCATTCTCTACCTCATTTGCCGTGTGGGATGATCAATTCACTAAATGTTTTAGTATGTCGATGAGTTCAATTTCATCACAGGTAGTTGACCAAATAAGCTAACAAGTTTGAGTGAACTGATATATCCAAATAACGTGATTTATACGATTCAATTATTTGATGGCCAAGAAGAAACCTAGATCGATATTGTCCAAGAGATCCAACCCGACCGAAGGATGTGAACTTGCCTATACAAGGTCAAGATTGGACAAGAGAGGAGGAACACATCAAATTTAAGTGAGAAACAAAGTCTCATTTAAAAAAAAAAAATCTTCCAAGCAACATTCTTCCTCATTTTAGGTGAAGCTTTGACTATCAAATTTGCATACTCTCGAGGTGTTATAGTGAGGGTGGCCTACAGATAATTATACTCATTGGAAGTTCAAGATGTCTAAATAAAAATAATATTTTATTTGCAATCTTGTTATATTCTATAATTTGATGTTTGTAAATAGAAATTCATAAAACACAATTTTCTTAGCAATTGATGGTATTAGATGTCTACGATGACAACTAAAACTTGAAGCAATATTATTAAGTCCTTAGCTTGGTAGGCGAACCAGAGGGGAGGACTGTTCATTTCCAAAATTAATTGGGTCTATAAGGTCTGGACACTTAGATTTTATATATATATATATATATATATATATATATAAATAAGTCCTTAAAGAGAGTAGCATAAAGACTAGACATTGAAGTTATGGATAGATCAATACAAGCTATATTTTGCTATCAGATGGCAATAAGTAGTCTCACCCATATAAGTATGGTAATGCTTAAACAAGTATGTAATTAGGTTTGTTGTAAATTGTCGTTCGATGGTGTTAAGGTTGATGTAAGAACAACCGAATGGCTAGGAGGAGGGAGAAAATGAATAATATTTGATTTGAAAAATTCAAAATCTTTGACCAAATGTAAAAGATAAGAAATATATAAATATACAACAAGAAAAAAATAAAGCACTAACACAATGAAGTTTTCATAGATCAGAATCCTCTTTTCTTACTCCACAACTATGTATCTTAGAGTGATCTTGAAAAAATCTTGGTTCCTTGTAGAGAAGTGATTTGCAAGAGGGATATACTATATAACACTTTCCTTGTAGAGAAGTGATTTGCAAGAGTGATATACTATAACACTTCCTTAAGTAATCTCCTTTAATGTCTTACGATGAATGTCTTCCTTAAGGTTTTAGTATTCACATATGCTTAGTTGGTATTTTTCCATTACATATAGACCATTAAATACCCTTACTTAGAAGTGCTTAATGAACCTACATTGCTCAAATAAGTAATACCTCACTATACTAGTCTTCACTATATTAATGAGAAGGAAGTTAATAGCCAATTTGATCCAATAACCATTTGGATCAAATTTATACATAGTGGAAATTGTTTGATAAGGATTCTTAATATTGATGTTCCTTTCAATGAGTAATAGTTGTATTAAATAACATTTAGATCGATGT
>NW_027428853.1:0-2387 GCF_044706935.1 Curcuma longa
CCAGCAGATAGGATATCTACAACTCTGTCCGTATAAAGCCTCGTAGGGTGCCATGCCGATAGTGGCCTGATAACTATTGTTGTAGGCAAATTCTGCTAAGCACAGATATCTACACCAACTGCCCTTAAAATCTAAAGCACATGCTCTGAGCATGTCTTCTAAAACTTGATTCACTCTTTCTGTCTGACCATCTGTCTGAGGATGGAAAGCTGTGCTAAACTTCAGTTTGGTACCCAGTGCTGTCTATACGCACTCCCAGAAGTGCGAAGTGAACCTACTGTCTCTATCTGAGATGATAGTCCTAGGGACTCCATGTAGTCTGATAACCTCCTTGAGGTATAACTGAGCTAGCTGTTCCATGGAATATGAGATTCTGATAGCTAGGAAGTGGGCAGACTTAGTCAATTTGTCAACTATTACCCAGATTGCATCATATCCATTTGTTATTCTGGGTAATCCCACTATAAAGTCCATGGAAATATCTTCCCATTTCCACTCTGGAATCTGGATAGGCTGCAGAACTCCACCTGGTCTCTGATGTTCTGCCTTAACCCTTTGACATGTCAGGCAGGTACTGACATATCGGGCGATGTCCCTCTTCATCCCAGACCACCAAAAACGTCCCCTGAGGTCTTGGTACATTTTGGTGGAACCAGGATGCATCGCATAAGGTGATCCATGGGCTTCCTCTAGGATCTTCCTTCGTAGCTCTTCTTGGTTTGGAACGCATAAGCGGTCACCTATAGTACAGTGCCCCACTATTCGATAAGCGAAACTTCTCCATTTTCTGATTCTGCTATCCCCTGCTTGATTTTCTGGAGGTCAGGATCTTGATCCTATGCTGTCTGGATGTCTTCAGGGTTGACACTAAGGTCAAGGTGGAGAGTTGCCGACGATAATATCAAGTCCGAACTCCGATATTTCTTTCTGAAGGGGCGGTGCCATGGAGGATAAAGCTAGTAGGGCAGCACTAGATTTCCTGCTAAGTGCGTCTGCCACTTTATTGAAAGCTTTCCCTGGGTGGTAGAGGATGTCAATGTCGTAATCTTTGACCAGTTCAAGCCACCTCACTACAAGAAAATTGGTCTTTAACAACACTTAAAAGACATCGGTTTTATGACAAAACCGATGTCTTTGAGAGGTTGATGGGAGACTACGACAACGATTTTTGGAGGATACAATAACGGTTTCAAAACTGTTGTCTATGCCCGTCTATAACAACGGTTTTTGAAGACTACGACAACAGTTTGAAAACCGTTGTCTATTTACGGTTTCAACAACGGTTTTGGAAGCTATAACAACAATTTAAAACTGATGTCTATTTGCGCTTTCAACAACGGTTTTGAAAGCTTAAAACCGTTGTATATTTTGGTGTTTTCTTTCCCTCTCTCCCTCCAAATATTTCTTCCACACGATTTTTGGAGGATACAACAACGGTTTCAAAACTGTTGTCTATGCCCGTCTACAACAACGGTTTTTGAAGACTACGACAACAGTTTGAAAACCGTTGTCTATTTACGGTTTCAACAACGGTTTTGGAAGCTATAACAACAATTTAAAACCGATGTCTATTTGCGCTTTCAACAACGGTTTTGAAAGCTATAATAACAATTTAAAATCATTGATTGGAGACTACGACAACGGTTTTTGGAGGAAACAACAACGGTTTTAAAACCGTTGTCTATGTCCGCTATTTTGGAACTAATAACAACGGTTTTTGAAGACTACGACAACGGTTTGAAAATCGTTGTCTATGTGGGACGACAACAACGGTTTTGGAAGCTACAACAACGGTTTTAAAACTGTTGTATATTTTTGTTTTTTTTACATTCCCTCTCTCCCTTTAAACTCGTTTTTTTTTACTTTCTATGATATTTAATTATGAATCTTTTCTGAAATTGGGGTGGGTACTCTTTTTACTGCGTGGTCTTCGTATTTTGAGTTTAGGATTCTGGCAAAGTACATTTGAGAATTTACGATTGGTTAACTCAATACCCTAAACCCCTCTAGCACTCCCCCCGCCGCTCCCCTATTCTCTCTGTAAACCCTATTCTACCTCTTCCCCCGCCGTCGTTCGCCGCTCTCACGCATCTCGTTCCGCTTTGCTTTCGCCGCTCTCGCGCATCTCGTTCCCCACTGCCATTCGCCACTGCCCTTCGCTTTCGCCGCTCTCCCTTCGCTTTCGTCGCTGCCCTTCGGTTTCATCACTCGTCCTTTGCTTTCGCCGCTGCCCTTCCCCATTCGCGTCCACCGCCTCAATCGCCGTCGCGCCGCAGCAGCAACAACCAGTAATCGTGACCATAGACTGGAAGACATTCGATTCCTTACTCATACCATCCACCTCCACCTCCGCAATCGCCGTCGCGCCGGCCACAACCACCGCAAGG
>NW_027428854.1:0-12466 GCF_044706935.1 Curcuma longa
TATTTTTTCTTTATAAAATAATTTTTCCTTAGAATAGGTCCCTATACTTATGTATAAATAGGGACCTATGCCTTGTAATATTTGAAGTATGATTTCATAATATTTTACACTTTAATTGTTGGATCGAGAAAAACAAAAGAGGGAGTGAATCTCGTGTTTTTAAAAAAACTTTTCTTTCCAAGTGTCTTTTCAAAATCAAAGATCACCACAGAAAGTAAGAAAAGAATGCAAGCAATTTACTTAGTTCACAATCCTCGTAGGATTGCTACTCCAAGGCCCGTAATCCAATTTGGCCTACCTCGATGGCCAAATCATTAAAATCTTTTTCCCGAAAACTTTTGGAAGAAGGATACGATTACAAGATATAAGAGATTATAACAAAAATACAAATCTCCTAATTACAAAATGCAATAAAAAAATGTATAGACAACAATTTAGATCTAAAGTAGTAGTAGGTTGTCAGAGTACTTCTTGACGAAGTAGTGGCACAAGATTGCTCGAATAGGATAGCAACACAAGAAGATCAGAATGAAAGATGATGTTCAGCTTCTAATCTCGAGCTTCTTTTATAAGCTATGTTGGGTCAACTGATCCGGTCGACTGATACCGTTCGGTCGACTAATCCTCCAGGCGACCTTCCTTGAATGATCCGATCTGATCTGTATGATCCTGTGAAATCCTCCTGTTTGATCAACTAATAAGTGTTATTTCCTTTGTTGAATAAATCTCGTCTTAACCAATTAAGTTTTCCATATGTGTTCAATTGAATGGTTTGGATTTATTCTTAATGATCTTGGGTTAAGTTTTTCTTGTGCATGTTGTTCCTCTTCTTCTTCTTGTTCATTCCTAATTATTTTTTCACTAACACCCCCTTGTTCGTTGCTTGGTTTATTAAAGTTTAATTATTCATTTTTATTCTGATCTAAGTTAAATTCTTTAGATTGTAAGTTTTTATCAAATGTTACATTTGTTGTTTCTTCAATTTTTAGTGGTCTTATCGTATATCCTATACACCCTACTATTGGATCAGTATCCTGAAAAATCTCTTTTCAATTTTAGATGTAAATTTTCCAAGATAGTCCTTAATATTTAAAATAGGTACGTTATATCCAAATACTCGTAAATATTTTATGTTAGGTATTTAATTAAAATAAATTTCATAAAGTGTTTTACTTAGAGATTTATTAATTATTATTCTATTTTGAATGTAATAGGCTGTGTTAATGGTTTCAGCCCAAAAATAGTTAGGTAAATTATATTCATTTAACATTGACCTAGCCACAGTTCTATTATTTCTTTTAACTATATCATTTTGTTGAGGTGTTTTAAGACATGAGAATTCATGATGGTATCCATTTTCTAAACACAAGTTTGTGAACCTATGATTCTTAAATTCACCTCCATTATCACTTCTAATTCTCTTAATTTTTAAGTCTTTTTCATTTTCTATTTATTTGCAAAAATTATTATATAATTCAAAATTTCCATCTTTATATTTTATTAATTTTACCCATGTGTATCTTGAATAATCGTCGATTATTACTAAGCAATATAAACTTTCATTAAATGATTTACTGTCATGTGAGTCAAATAAATCTAAATGAAGTAGTTCAAGTATGGTATTAGCTACTTTGGTTAGTTTATGTGTTAACTTAGTTTGTTTTCGTTGTTGACAAACATTATATATTTGGTCTTCTAGGTTTTTTAATTTGGTAATCCTTTAACTAATCCAATTTTACTTAGTTTTGCAATGTTTCTAAAGTGTGAGTCAATCTCCTGTGTCACAACCAAGTTTCCTCTTGTTGTGTCAAATAACACTTGTGAATGAGGACCTAGATAAATTTATTGAGTAGCTATTATTTTGCTTAAACTCTTTAAGCATTATATTAGGACTTTCCCTATTAAGTCCTGCATACTTAACACGTACATAAGTTCACAAGTATATCCTAATTTTAAAGTTCAATTCTTACATCAAAACATAGGACTGGTGCTTTCAGCACCAACAATACCTCGGGTTCTTTTCCTCTAATTTATTATTTCAAAAGAGAGCAAAGATCATTTTGACAAACCCGAGATAATTAAGGAACTTAAGGACTAGCTTGAACCTTATATCCTTCAGGAGACTCAAATCTTTCTATAAATGTTTTATTAAGAACTTTAGCATCATTACAACTCCTACAGCAACAGAGTTTAGATTATTATATATGCCTCCACAACCTTTCCAGAGATCAAAGAAAGATAAATAAAGCTCTCTTTCTTAGATATCTTTAACTCTGCACGCCTTTTAAAGTATTTTGTGATGCATTTTGGGAAAGGATAGGAGGAATTTTGAGCCAAGAATGGTAGTTGATTGCATCTGTTATCATAGAAGCCCTTAGACATTAGCATTACTACCTTCTATCACATGATGCTACATGAGTTCATTCTCCATTTTATCCACAAGGAACTTAGTTTCATTCCATCTCAGAAGAAGCTAAGAGGTCAAACATACTAGGTTGGTCGAGTATCTCAAAGAATACACTTATATTCTAAAACATTGACCTGATGTAAATAACAAATCCGTTGATGCACCAAGTTGTGTTATAGCTACATTACACAATGAACACGATTATGGTAGAATTTGATTGCCTTAAGGATAAGCATGCCTCTTGTCCTAACATTTGGACAATTTTTTAAGATGCTCGTGATGAGATCCATTGTGATTCAGTTAATTTTATAGTTAGAAATGATTATCAATTTGAAGTTACACCTTTATACATTCCTAGGCCTTCACTTAGGCACTTTTTTCTTGTTTGTGAAATGCACTAGTTAGACACTGCAGAAAAAATAAGACCATTGGCCTCATGTTCGGTAGATTTTACTAGTCTTCATTGCGACAAGATGTTTAAGATCATTGGCCTCATGTTAGATTGATTTTACTAGTCTTTATTGTGACAAGATGTTTCTTGAATTGTTTTGCAATGTTGAATGCGTCAGACAACTAAGGTAACTAGGCAATACATAAGTCTTTAAGCATTGTTGTTGATTCTCCAAGGAAACTAGAAAGATATTAGCATGAACTTCGTTTTCTAAGTTTATGTGGACTAGCTAAAGCCACAAATCATTTTTAGTGTAAGACCAATTCTTGAAGAAGGCACATTTCATTCCATGTAACTAGACCAGAAATGCATCATTACAAACAGTCAAGTTGTAGGGGTGATTGTTAACTTGCATGAGTTAGCCACGTCAATATTTGCCACATACAATACTTTTAGACAGGGGTGTAAAGTTATCTGTTATTTTTAAAACATCCATTGGAAGTTATTTAGAACATAACTTTACATTTGTTTTCCATGGACAGAGGCACACCGAGATCGTCAACTATAGAAAATTGCTTAGGTGTCTAATAGGTAAAAAAAATAGATATTTGGTATTATAATTTACCACTTACCAAATTTTCTTACAACAATTCGGTTGAAGAAATAACACTTGGAAGACGCCTCAACTTTGCACCTACGTGCAGCACTACAAAAGCTTGATTAGGAAAATCTTATCGCAATACTCAACAAATTGTGTTCCTAATGGGGAGGATGATGCAGATTGAAAAATCAGATTTGAATTTTAATTTCAAATTCAAATTGAATGGTAATTAATCTTCTTTTTTATTGTCTTTTTTATTTTGAGTAATCAATCAATGAGATTGTTATATTTCTCAATTAGCTTATTTGTTTCATAATTTTCTTAAAGTTGAGTTTATAAAAGATCTGCAGTTTTTAATGTGTTATATTTGAGAGGTGTTCTAAAGCAATCGTCTTACTATTGTACTATTTATTAAATAAATAAAAATTCACTATTTAAGTGTATATTTTCACATGTTTAATTGGATATTAAACTTATTTACTGAATGTCCACGATACAATTAATAGCATGAGAGAATTTATGATTAGATCACAACTTGTGAGCATCTCTACATGTGTAATTATGAATTTATTGAAATTATCCCTAGTCAATGAATTGAGGAACACGGACATTATTAATTCTGTTGAGACTAGTATGTATTAAACTCCTTGGCTTATCAAGCAGCTGTTCTCATTGGCAGGAGACATTGGATCTTGAAAGTTAAACGTAGATGCTAGTTAAAGGTAACTATTTCATTGAAGTGACCTGTCGTGAGATTTCATATGATTCTATACATATGTCAATGAAGATCTCAGTGCAACTTAAGTGTGAATTTTCTTAGACTTGCAGTATTCAAGTCACCTTGGTCATTGAGGTTTATACTTTGACATCCTAAACAAACATCTTCGAAGAGGTGTGAACCCAGGATGATTGGGTATAAGTCGAAGTACCCGAAGATGTTTGAATAGCCCACAGAGAATTCACCGCTCTTTATAAATGAGACATATACCCTATAGTCGCTTATTAGGATTGTTACTGAAAGTCTTTGGCTAAAGCATCACATGTCAAGAGTATGACACTCTTAGACACATGTACGAATAACTTAAATCAACAAAACAAAAAAATAAGTTTGGACTAGGTGTGACATAATCAGCCTAATGGGGACTAACACACACAGACCATGTCCTAAACCAAGAGAGTATAAAACAGTGAAAGGAACGAAACACGTTTCATTATAACTGCTGAAGAGTTTAAAAATTATTCTGAAATCAGTTGTTGATTTTCCAATCAATTGGGGATCATAACGTACTACTAGGTGTCACTCATGATCAATCCGTAATTAAGGGTTAATTACAGACGACCAACATAATCGGAAACCTATTGGGTCACACGCACTACAAGTTTTTTAGAATGACTTAAAAAGAGTTTGAAAATTGAATTCTTAGAACGAGAGAAATGAAGTCCGGTCAAACCGGACAAAGATAAAATGATGGGTTTCGATTTATGAAAACGAAATAAACAAAATCGGAGACGATTTGGTTATTGAACCAAATGATTCAATTTTACACCAAAATTTAACCAACTTGGTTTGGTTCATGATAAAAGATATTTTGGCAAAATAAAAACAATGGCGGGTTTCGTCTTGAAAAGACAAAACGAACAAAACTTGTTTAAGTCAAATTGGAGATCGTTTGGTTACTAAATCAAACATTTTAGTTATGAACCAAAATGAACCAAACCAAACCCAGTTCAAGTTGAACCAAACTAGATTTAAACCAGATTTAAGGAAAACCCCTAAACCGCTCCCCCCCTATTCATCTTCTCCCCGGTTCGCCCTCTTCCTCACACATGCGCGATCGCGATTCTCACTGCCGACCGCCGCTTGCAAATTGGGAAGGAAATCCAAACCGGATCTCGCACAAAAGGGGAAGGAAATCCCTTTCACCGGCCATGTGCGACATAGGAAAAAGATCGTCGTCTCTCGCACAAAGAAAGGAAGAAATCAGATTTCTTCCTCCGATCCACCGCCGTGCAAAATAGGAAGGAGATCCGGCGAGGTTAGGGTTCGGTCCTTTAAAATGGGGTAGCCGGTTTAGGCCAAATGGGAGTCTGTTATATTTGAAAAATGTCTTAAGGCAATCGCCTTACGGTTGTACTATTTATTAAATAAATAAAAATTACTATTTAAGTGCATATTTTTCATGGGTTTGATTAGATCTTAAACTTATTTACTGAATGTCCACAATACAATTCATAGCATGAGAGAATTTGTGATTAGATCACAACTTGTGAGCATCTCTACATGTGTAATTATTAACGTATTGAAATTATCCCTAGTCGATAAATTGATGAATACGAACATCATCAATTCTGTTGAAACTAGCATGTTTTAAACTCCTTGGTTTATCAAGCAGTTGTTCTCACTAGCTAGAGACATTGGATCTTGAGAGTTAAATGTGGATGCTAGTTAAAGGTAATTAGTTCACTGGAGTGATCTGTCGTGAGACTTCATATAGTTCTATACATATATCAATAAAGATCTCAGTACAGCTTAAGTGCAAGTTTCCTTTGACTTGCGGTATTCAAGTCACCTTGGTCATAGAGGTTTATACTTTGACATCTTAAGCAAACATCTCTGAAGAGGTGTGAACCCGAGATGATTGGATATAAGTCGAAGTGCCCGAAGATGTTTGAATAACCCACAGAGGATTCACCGCTCTTTATAAAAGAGACGTATACCTTGCAGTCGTTTGTTAGGATTGTTACTGAAAGTCTTTGGCCAAAACATCACATGTCAAGAGTATGACACTCTTAGACACATGTACGAGTAACTTAAATCAACAAAATAAAAAAATAAGTTTGGGCTAGGTGTGACATAATCAGCCTAATGGGAGACTGACACACACAGACCATGTCCTAAACTAAGCGAATATAAGACGGTGAAAGGAACAAGGCACGTTTCATTATAACTGCTGAAGAGTTTAGAAATTATTCTGAAATCAATTGTTGATTTTCCAATCAATTGGAGATCATCACGTACTACTAGGTGTCACTCATGATCGATCCGTAATTAAGGGTTAATTATGGACGGCCAACATAACCGAAAACCTACTGAGTCACACGCACTATAAGTTTCTTAGGACTTAAAACGAGTTTGAGAATTGGATTCTCAGAATGAAAGAAATAAAATCCGATCAGACCGGACAAAAGCAAAACGATGGGTTTCATCTTATGAAGACGAAATAAACAAAATCGGAAGTAGTTTTGTTATTGAACCAAATGATTCAGTTTTGAACCAAAATTAAACCAACTTGGTTTGGTTCATGATGGAAGATATTTTGGCAAAATAAAAGCAATGATGGATTTCATCTTGAGAAGACGAAACTAACAAAACTTATTTAGGTCAAATTGGAGATCGTGTGGTTACTGAATCAAACGTTTTGGTTATAAACCAAAATGAACCAAACCAAATCCGGTTCAAGTTGAACTAAACCATATTTAAACCCGATTTAAGGAAAAACCCTAAACCGCCCCCCCCCCCAAATTCATCTTCTCCTCGGTTCGCCCTCTTCCTCATGCACGCGTAATCGCGATTCTCACCGCCAACCGCCGCCTGCAAATCAGAAAGGAAATCCTAGTCGGATCTCGCACAAAAGGGGAAGGAAATCCCTTTCACCGGCCGCATGCAAAATAGGAAAAAGATCATTGTCTTTTGCGCAAAGAAAGGAAGAAATCGGATTTCTTCCTCCGATCCACCGCCGTGCGAAATAGGAAGGAGATCCGGCGAGATTAGCGTTCGATCCTTTAAAACGAGGTCGCTGGCATCTTGAGGAGGTGATTGAGAAGTCCTAAGCCCTGTCCTCCTCCACGCACCTCGGTTCCAGCCGATCGCGAGTTGAGAGGAGCTCGGCCGCTGGTGTTTTCTTTCTTCTCGGTCGCCAGACCTTGCTGAGATGCCGAATCTTTCTTCCCTTGGTTCGTTACCGGCTGTAGGAGCCTTGTGAAGTGTTGTCGCCAGCCAAGAGAGCTCGCCGGAGCTGTTGTTGGTTCGCCGGAGAAATTTCCCTTTCGCCGGAGCTGTTGTTGGTTCGCCAGAGAAATTTCCCTTTCGCCGGAGCTACTGCCGGATCGCTGAGCCAGAACCCACTGCCGAAACGTCGAGTGTTGCCGACATACATCACCGTAAGATTAAACGCTTCGGTGAATTCCATCATCACCGGAAAGGTTCCGGTCGTGTGCCTTCATAACTTCACCGGAATTGGATCGTTTCCGATATTTAGAAAACCCCGGAAACGAACGCAACATGTGTTGTTACACGTTTCCGATATTAGAGTTTTCTCTCGTATCAACCATTGTTGCTCAACGGCTAGTACCGCAACCAGCGACACGACTTGTGACTTGAGAAGCTGTCCGGACAAGAACTTGGCATGGATCACCGATAAAGGTGGATTTTGACAAAGCCGCTTAGTTCATGTCATTTCTACTGAGTGTCATAAGTCAGGTATATGTAAAATAAATTATTATTCTAAAATTTTAATTTCTCAGTTATACCATATATGTGTTGTATCTTGCATGCGTGTATTGTAGGTGTGGTAATAGTTTAGATTTTATTATCGTTTTCTTCCACTGTGCACATTTCTTTAAAACGTATAAACACGCGCAACGTTTAACCAGGCCGATCCGAACATAATGAACATTTAGCTTTTGATTAATAAGAATTCTACTTTATCTTCTTTTTGTGTGATTCTCGCTGAATCTTAAGCTTCATGTTTTGTGTTCTATATTAATGCCTCTCCAAAGAATCTCATAAACAAATACAAAGGATGTGAAACCTAGACATATGTCATAAAGTTCTTTTGTGAAATTTATATCCTATTAGACAAGGTAATCTAAATATGTTATATGAGAGTATGAACAATTTACCAACCTGAAAAACAGTGTTACGTCAAATTTTATTTGGCTGGATTTCATGCATATCTTAACAGGTCAATAGTTGGCATTACCAAAAAGCAGCAGTAGCTCCACAAATATGGAAGGATATCTAAAACTGATTGAGCATTGAAGAGATGGAAGGGTATTTAATCTTACAATTCAAGAAGAAAGTATTAATAATTCATCCACCTACAATCCCATTCAAGAAGATATTGTGGATCACTAGCATATTGAAAAATAGAGTTGTCAATATAGTATCATACTATAAATAGTCAAATTGCACCAAGACTGGAATTTACCAAACGAATAAGAAAGTTTACCACACATAACAATAAGTTACATAAAAGATCAACATAAATACTTGAACAGGTTCATATTTGACTTATCATACCTCATCAAAAAGAACTCTATAAGAATTCAGATCATGATATATCCTCCGATTTTCTGAGTTACAATGATCAAGTGCTTGTGCAATGTAATATGCCACTCTAACCCGCATTGCCCATGGAAGAGGTTGCTTATCCCCTAAAAAGGGAAATAGACATAGTAAATAAAAATATATCAATATAATCACATACTGTATTTACAAAAAATTTCCAGTAGTGATTCCTGCAGTTGCAGTAGCACAATGCTACATAACATAAGTCTACTTAGATTACTTAATCTTATTAAAAAAACAATAAGAAAGATTGTTTTTCCATGAGAGGATGCACAAAAATCATGCATACATAAAAGCTACAAAAGGAAACAGGTGGCAGAAGTAGGTCTCTGGCTCTGTAGTCAAGGAATTAAGAAAACAATGGTCATATATTAGATATTGTTTTCTTCCGAGTGTATCTAGAATTACTTTAACAGGCTAACTTAACACATGCTACTAAGTAAACTATAGCATTGAAATGGTAAGGGAAAATAGTATAGTAGTGTCAGTCTTTTAAAAATCACCTGAAAATAGATGGTAGAAGTAAGAACAGAGAATAAAACCCTTGTAAAACTATGATAAAGGATTGATTCACTAACTCCTATATAATATTAAATAGTGGTTAGATGTCTGATTGCTCCTTCAAAAACTGTGGCACGTGGTTGGATATTCATTTAAATTTCGGCAATATCTCTTAAGATAGCTTAAAGAGTTCTCCATTTAACCTGGATGTTCTATACTCCATTGCAACAATATTTTACTGACGATATACCCTTGAACAGAGATTGATTATTCAGAAGTTGATTTAGGTTGGTCACTAACTGCTAGTGGTAAAAATAATTAGAGTAAAATAATAAAGATGGTAAATGGAGAAAAGAAAATTTTAAAAATTAGAAACTCCAAACCTAACCTTATATCAGAGTATCTAACAATCACCTATATGAGATATGTTATAGCGAGGAGTCACCTGCAGTTAGTATTTATTTGCGCGCTACCATTAGGTGAAGGGGCTTTTAATCTATACATAAGATAATATTCTCCAGTGATTCACTTTTTAGTGGTTTTACTGGTAGATGATTTACCAAACTTATATCATTTGTGATATTTATACATATTGATACTTATATCATTGGTGACATTTATACATGCTCAAACTTATACCATTGTTGCCATTTACACATGTTGATATAATAATAATAATTGAAAATTATCTTAATTGGTAACGAAAGATGATAATGATTTAGGATGTCAATATTGATAAAAAATAGTAGATGTTTGTAGATATAGCTATATATCTATATCTGTATAAGCTAAAGAGCTTAAAGAATTTATAGTTGTAATATGAAATTGAGACCTACTTTAGTTCCTTGATCTCGTAAATAAGAATAAATTCATGCACATCTATTTTTATTATTCACTTCGCAAATTTGTACTTATTATCTGCTTTTCTTGACGTCCTATTTTGCGGCACAGACACCCTCTTGATATTAGTTGGTTTTAGCTAGATGATAGAGTTATTCAGAGATCTCGACCTACTAATTCTTGATTTGATTTTTTAGTTCAATGGTTTTGCATTCGGTTCGTTTGGCCTCTTATTTTATATGATTTTGATTGTACTTGTAGTAAAAGATGCATAAATAAATATATAAAATTTGTTGAATTTCTTAATTGTCCTATTCATATGGCTCTTGGTTCCCTTTTGACTATACTATCACCAAATGGGGAATCTCTAGTAAGTGAAAATTACACCCATGGGGTGTAACATTAATAGTGGGATAAATCCATGTAAGCAAACTTAAATAGTTGGAAGTAACATGGGTTGATGATGAGATGCTAATGACCGGAGCAATATCCCTTAAGAATCAAGTTGCAGAGATCAAAATTAAATTGAAAGTCGGTGTAGATAAGGATCTAGTCGATGACATTTTAAATGTTAGAGTATCGATCTATCATTTGCTTTTTTTTCATGTTCCCAATTGCCCAAGAGATAAAATTAGACTCAATAAGATTTTATGGAAATTTACAAAGATTATAATTATAATTATTCTAATATCGGAAACACGCAACATTTATCGCTACTGTTTTGGCGATCTTTTCAGTAAGAAAATTGGGAAGACGCTCTCCACAAAGAACCTGGCGATAAATCGCGATCTTTTCAGAAGGAAGATCGCAATATCGAGAGGAAGATCACAGCGGAGGGCGGTGCGGAGAAATCGAAAAATCTCACACAGAAAGGTAGACGGGGCGGTCTCACACAGAATGGTAGACGGGGCGGCCGGGTTTTCCCCCTCTCCTCCGACGGTCGACGACCATTGCTCGGGAGAAGCACCAAAGGAGGCGGCAGGCACATGCGCACAGGAAGGAAATCACGATCGGTTTTTGAAGGAGGGCGGCTAGGGTTTCGTTCACGCAGTCGGCTTCTTTGGGGAGAGCAGAAAAAAAACTCCCGATTTTTATCACCTCACATTATTGTAGCTAATGGTGGTTTAAGAAATGGATGGATGAAATTAATCCTAACCTTTAGGATTTAATTTCAACCATCCATTTCTCCTTCAATGTTATATCCTATATAACATCTCTTATTTGATTTGGATCCAATCCAAAACTCCATCCCTTAGCTCAATACCCAAAACTCATATGTCGATTAACTTACGTTCGGTTCAAAACCAAACCAAGTTGGTTCAATTTAGTTCAAAACCAAATCATTTGGTTCAATAACCAAAACATCTACAATCAGAACCAAACCAATTTGTTTCATTTTGTCTTCATAAGACAAAGCCCATTATCGCTTCCGATCTGCCAAAATGTCTTCCATCAGAACCAAACCAATTTGGTTCATTTGGTCTTTATAAGACGATGTCCATCATTTTTACCCTTTGTCTGGTCCAACCAGACTTCATTTCTCTCGATCTAAGAATCCAATTCTCAAACTCGTTTTAAGTCCTTCGAGAAACTTGTAATTTGTGCGACCCAATAGGTCTCCGACTAATTGGTCATGCATAATTAACCATTAATTATAAAAGAATCATGAGTGGCACCTAGTTGTACATCATGACCCCTAATTGATCGAAAAATCAACGATTGATTTCAGAGTCATTTCTAAACCCTTCAGCAGCTACAATGAAATATGTTTCGTTCCTTTCACCATCTTATACCCGCTTAGTTCAGGACATAGTCGATATGTGTTAGTCCCCACTAGGCTGACTACATCACACCTAGCCCAATTTGCTTTCTTATCCTGTGGATTCAAGTTACTCATACATTTGTCTAAGAGTACCACACTCTTGATATGTAATGCTTTAACCAAAGACTTCAAGTACCAATCCTGACAAGTGGCCGCAAGATATACATCTCTTTTTACAAGGAGGTGTAAATCTTCTATGGGTTATCCAAATATCTTCAGGTATTTCGACTTATACTCAATCATCTCGGGTCTACACCTCCTTAGAGATGTTTACTTAAAATGTCAAAGTATAAGTCTCTAAGACCAAGATGACTTGAATATCGTAAGTCAAAAGAAACTTACACTTAAGCTGCACTGAGATCTTCATTGACATATCTATATAGAACTATATGAAGTTTCATGGCAGGTCACTCCAATGCACTAGTTAACTTTAATTAGCATCTACATTTAACTCTTAACATCCAATGTCTCCATCTAGTAAGAACAGCTGCTTAGTAAACCAAGAAGTTTAAAATGTGTTAGTCTCAACAGAATCGATGACGTCCGTGCTCATC
>NW_027428855.1:0-1716 GCF_044706935.1 Curcuma longa
TTGTTGGGATGTATACTAGAATCCTAGCTATGTAAATAAACATTCTGAAATGAGAATCACATTTGGTCAATATTTTACAGTGTCCATTTAATCTATACTGTAGACTAACATGGTGTGCGGAGTCACACACAGAAGCCCATGTTATCAGTCCCTTATAGATTATAAACAGTGTTCACAACCAAGATGGATTGGACAAACCATCAGAGTGGTTGTAGTGTAATTTGGTCTTAGTCTGTCTTGACTATAGAATTACACTAGTACACTTAGTGTGTATTGAGCAGGACCATCTGAGGATTGTTCGATTTATACTGACTATATAATCGAACTAAACCTCTGTTACTATAGATGTACATGCTCTTAATCCCGATATAATAACAAACACGTGTGCTTAATATGTACTTCTTTAATTCATCAAAGGGTGAGGTTTAGATCGATAGATCAATAGGCCCGATGAGTTGGGAAGTAGTATTATGTACATGGTGTGTTGTTGATTATAGAAGGAAACTGTGTCCTATAATCTAGGTTGATGATGTCCCCTTGAGGAGCTCATAAGGATTATCATGTAAACCCTGCAGGTGGACCTTGTCCGCATGATAATAAGGTTGAGTGGTACTACTCTTGGATTAGATGTCGATTAAATACGAGTTGTCAGTAACTCATTTTAATTGACGGACATACGATATCTTAAACACAGGGAGACTAATGTACTGATAGTAAGAAGGAGCCCATATTGTAATATGGGATTGGTGCGGTAGTTCGATAATAACTCTTTAGTGGTATGAGTTATTATTGATGAACTAAGGTTGTGTGTTCGGGGCGAACACGGGAAGCCTTAGCTCATCAGAAGGCCAAAATCAATTCCTCCTCTAGGTCCCTGTTGTAGCCTCTGGGAATCCTCAAGTCCACCTTGGAAGAATTCGTGAAGAAACCAGGCATTCGAGCTCATGCAAGGAGGTGTAATCGATCAGCTGATCGATTACACACCTTGGTAATCGATCAGCTGATCGATTACCAAGCCTCCGGGCAGAACGACTGGTAATCGATCAGCTGATCGATTACCAGGCTTGTAATCGATCAGTTGATCGATTACATGTGTTATTGAGAAGAAGTTACGGAGTTTTAATCGATTCATTGATCGATTAAAGGCTTGGGTTCGTTTTGGTAACTTCCGGAATTATTCCAAAATTTGATTGAATCAAATCATGCCATGTTTATGGATTAATTATACCATGTTTATGGATCAAATTATACCATAAATATAGGATGGTAAGGCTATAAAAGAAGAGGCTAGGAAGGGTTTAAAAACACACGAAATCCTTTTCTGTGGTAGCCGAGAGTCTCGGCAGCCAGCCCTCAGCCTTCTTTCTTCTTCTCTTTTTCTCCAAGCAAAGAGAAGGAATTTTAGCTAGCCATACGAGGAGAATTCTGGTGGAGAAAATTCTCGAGGGATCGTTGCCCACACAACGTTCGAGAAGAGGAAGAGGAATACGGCAGAAGATCAAGAGGTCTTCGGGTACAAACTTCGCCCTTCCGAAACGTCGGGAGGAAAGGTATAATTTATTGTTTCCGCTTTAATTAAATTATACTTTTATATTGGATCCTGTAAACCAAACACAAGAGCCCAACGATCTAAACGCGTCGGGCAACTTGAGATCGTTCCGGAAAATTTTTGTTCTGCAAGAATCTACCGGAACGGTTTTTCAAGACTTTCCCATC
>NW_027428856.1:0-1734 GCF_044706935.1 Curcuma longa
TGTGGGGGAGATAGGAGTGTTCTAAAGTGCTTTATCCTAGAAGTCAGAGAAAGGGATCGACTGTGACACTGATGGGTGAAGCGATCCTAGGATTTCGGACTCCTCAGAGAATGGATTAATCGACTTGGATCCTCTACCTTTCCTCAATAACTGTTCAATTGTAGGAATGTCAACCAAATTATCCAATTCAACCTCGTCAGGTATCCTCGAATTAAATCATTGGTGTTCTTACGTCACTCGTTATTGGTTGAAACGGTTCTAGAAGCCCGGTTCAAGGTCTGCCCGTGTCACTCAGGCGCCCCGGAAATACTAAAAGAACCCTATCCCCTGTCACAGGATATCCTTTTACGGATCTCTCCCCAATAACGAATGACCGCTAACTATCCCTCATAGGAATTCAACTATGTATTAGGAAACCCCTCGGAATCTCGCCCGGTTCAAGGTCTGCCCCTTTTACAGAGCGCCCCGGTATACGGCCTAATGATTCCCCAATTCATAGTAAATCCCTACCCTCATGGATTCACACAACATAATTTATCATCAAGTACAAGCATAAATCCACAAAGCAATGCACAGTATTTCATAGAAAATGGTAGATTAATCAAATCCAAATACAATCATCCATTACATCTGATTTATCCTACATCCTAGAATCTAGGGAAATCTACTCCATAGTGTGGAGAATACAAACCAAAAGAAAGAAAGAATACATCTCGTTCCCAAAGGTATACAAAGAAATGCAGGAAACTAGACTTATCTTCTTCCTCGGAGTGAAATCTCTGCGTAGATGGGATGAAGAATGGTCTGGAGCAGTCGGATCGGTGATGGATCGTCGAATCTTCCTCCGAAATAGGCGTCGGCGGCTCTAGAACAACTCCGGTGGCTCTCCAAAGTCTCCCCCCTTTCCTAGGTCTCATTAGAGACCTATTTATAGTGCAGGGTTCGGAAGCAGCACGCCCCCGTGCACACGGCCGTGCCTGGGAGGCACGGCCTTGTGTTGGCTTCTGGCAAAGGAGAAGGCACGGCCGTGCCTTGGGGGCACGGCCAGCAGCTGTGAAGTTCCTGTTCTGGGGCACGGCCGTGCCTATTAGGCACGGTCCAGACTTGTCTTCCTTCTGTTTGATGGCACGGCCGTGCCTGGGAGGCACGGCCACACACTGTCTGGAGCTCAATTGCTGGACACGGCCGTGCTTTGTAGGCACGGCCTGCTGCTTGGACTCTTCTGTTCTGGCACACGGCCGTGCCTGGAAGGCACGGCCAACAGCAGTGGCTAGCTCCATGATGAAGACACGGCCGTGCTTGTGAGGCACGGCCATGACTTGGCTGGTTTCTGTTTTGAAGCACGGGTGTGTCTTTGAGACACGGCCTCTGGCTGCTGCTGAGGGGATTTTGGCACGGCCCGTGCCTGTGAGGCACGGCCCTAACTTGTTGATCTTCTGTTTGGGCACACGCCCGTGCCCATTGAAACACGGCCAGGAGGTCCTTGAGACACGGCCGTGCCTATGAGGCACGGCCCTGTCTTGCCTTATCTTCAATGATGCTCCGTTTTGCCCGTTTTCGCTCCAATTTCCACCCTGAAACATGTAAAAGCACGAGCAGATCTCCGAACTAGGAAATGCAAGATATATGCCTAAATGCATGAATATGGGATGCAATGTACACAAGAATTAAGCGATAAATCCAGAAAGATGTGCAAATAAAGCATAAATACAGGTATACATCCTACGCACATCA
>NW_027428857.1:0-1676 GCF_044706935.1 Curcuma longa
AAATATCGAAAACCCACGATAATTGCAAATAAATGAAGTATAGGGGCCTCGAGTCGTGTTTTTCCAAGGTTTAGTAGAAACGGTTTAAATCGAGCTTAGGTGTGTCGTATTTTTTGGGTTTTCTATGAAAATGGAGATTTTTGGGGGTTTTGAAATTTTAATGCGAATGAAGAACTTAAGGACGTAAGGAAATGCAGTGGAAACAAACAAACAAACCTAAATATCAATCTAAACTAAACATGATGGGATTTTTGAGGTTTTTGAAATGAAATGCGAATGAAAATGAAATGAAATAAGTGATGACATGCAATTGAAATCAAGTTGAAACAATACCTAATCTAGCAATGCAATGGAATTCAAGCTTAAACTAAAACTAGAAGTTTAATTCGATGAAACTAATCTAGTTTGCAAAATCGAAACCATGATGCAATTCAACTATCCAAATCACCCTAAGAATTGGCTAAAGCCCAAGCTAAAACCTAGCAATTCTGAAAATTGGTACTGTTAGTCCCATTTGGCACGCTACAGTGCATTTATGAGAATGTTTAAGAGGTAAAGAGAATGGCAAACTCAATTAGAGAATCTTGGCTAAACAATTTATGATGCAAAAACAAAATCCAAGCAAACCAAGCATTAATCTAATGTCAGGATTCACGAAATTGCTACTCTATTGAATTACAAAGACTGAAATTTCAGAAACAGGAAAGAAAATGCAGAATTCAGAAATGCAGAAACGCTGAAATTGCATCCATCAAAGCTTCTTCCAATCGTTCTCCTTAATTTGGTGTCAAACAAACTCTCGGATCCAATGGGAGTCTTCTACGCCAGTTGCCTGTGTGTTTTCTTGCTGCCCAAGTCCAGAAAGTCGTCGGAAAAACCCTCTCCGGTAAAAATCAGACTGTGCAGATCGGTTTTAGCTGGCAAACGGGATTTCCTCTTTCAACCTTGCTCCGATCGAATTTCTGGCAATTCCGGGATGCTCCGCGCTCCTAGGAGAACCCCTCAAAAGATTGCGGCGCCGGATTTCGTTGTGGATGGCCGGAACACGCCGAAACAGGAAGTTGGCCGCCGGAAGAACCCCCGCCGTCAAGCCAAATCCCGCTGCCGGAATCTACCCATTTGGCCGGCGTTCTACTCCTCACTGAACAGGGATTGCAATGGAAGAAACAAGGGTGGACGGGGCTGGCTGTAGAGCTACGTCGGTGAGCAAAGAAATCAGCTTCGGGCGCGGCTCGGGACGAAGGTGAACAGTGCGCAGCCACTGTTCACTTCCTAAGTTCAGCCTTATATACCGCTGATTAATCATTCAATCTCAGCCTTTGATTTTGAATCAAGCGGTCAGCATTTGATCTAGGCTTTAGGGCTTCTTAGGGCTTCCAAAAATTTGTGAAATTTTAATCAGGCTCGATCCGAGTCATATCCTTCGTGTTGGTTCGATCAATTTGACGAATTGACTCGATTTGACCCCGGTTGAGCTCAAGTCGGATCCGAGTTAGCCCTAAAATCAATAAAAATCCATTAAATGCCAAAATTTCACCGTTAAATCATAAAAATTATATCAAGCCTTAATTTAAGCAATATAGGACAATTAAAGTCAAACTGATCCATTTTATAATTTATTTAAATGTAAAAACCTAAAATTGAATCAGTTTAAACTATAAAAATCCTAAATCATC
>NW_027428858.1:0-1598 GCF_044706935.1 Curcuma longa
ACACTACTAAAAAATCTCAATTTTGCGGCGGTTATTTAGCGACGGTTTTTAAAACCGCCGCTATTGTACATTTTCCCGACGGTTTTAAGTAACCGCCGGAAAACCAAATTATTAGCGGCGGTTTATATTTGATTTGCGGCGGTTTAGTGATTCACGGCAGTTTAAAATTTAATTCGTGGCGGTTTAAATTTGATTTGCGGCGGTTTAGTCAATTTGCGGTGGTTTAAAATTTAATTCGCGGTGGTTTATAATAACCGCCGTTATTTTCTTTTTTTAACGCGTCTGAACCCTACCCACACCCTGTTAAACCGCGGTCTAAAGCCTCACGCCGCGGTCTAAACCTCACGCCGCGGCCACACTTCACGCAACTTCGCGTACAAACCCTACCCACACTTTTCTCTTCCTCTCCGCCGACCCTTCCTGCGATTGCTTGCCGAGGCTCGTGGCTGCTACGATTGCTTGCCGAGGCTCGTGGTTTCCTGCGATTGCTTGCCGCCGAGGCTTCCTGCGATTGCTTGCCGAGGCTCGTGGCAAGCAATCTCGCCCACACACCACCGTCGATCTCGCCTTCCATGCTTGTTCTCGCCCACACACCACCGTCGCACCCAGTCACATCTAAGGTTTGGTACCATACCACTTAGTTCCTTGATAGAATCATAGTCGTTCTTTTTCTCCGTGCAATTAATTGATAACGTGATTCGATTTTGTCGTAATTTTGAGTTTGTGATGCCATGTTTTACTCATCTTTTTTTTTCTTGCCAGATCCTTCCACTCCTCCAACTACACTATTGTAAAGAGGGATCCTTTTTATTTCGGCGTGTTTTATTGATTATCTTTCTTTTCTTTTGGATGATGCGTGTGTATATAAGTTCTCGATTCGGTTCACATTTGAAAGAGCAATGATTTTGAAGCTAGGACCTTGGAAATAGGAGTTGATATTCTTTAACTATGATATTTGATTAACAAAATCCTCTTCGGATCAATTCCAGTGTATGTCTGAAGGTTATGGAAAGTTTGATGCAAAAGGGTTGTCTCTCTGTAGTCCTTTCGTTATGTTTGTATGGCTTTAGCAATTAGTTCTTTTGCATCTAACTTTGCTCTGCGACTCTCTCCCTCTCTAGGTTCACTCCGTTAAAAAAACAGTTAGCACCTGCTTGTTTTCATGTTTACAAGTATAGGACACAATACTATTTCCCATCTTAGATAAGAGAGCTTAAGTATAATTATACACATTAAAACAAAGATAGTTTTAAATAAAGCACATAGACATCTTTTTAAGTGTGTGTGCACGCTTAAAAACATATACAAATTTTAATAAATTTGTATGAATGGAAGGCCCTTTTAGAGGTTGGATTAAAGAGTAAGTGCAGAGCTAATGCAATTAATGGTTTGGCTTGATCTACACTTTGATTCAGAAGATATTTTCACACAAAACTTTGTCTAAAATCTCTTCGAATAATCTTTGTTGATAGTAAAATAAATATTTAATTGGGTATAACCCAAGTGATGATCTTAAGATCTAGCTAGTGTACTTGCTGTGCCCCTTTTTTTTGTTGAGTATAATTTTCACTCTGGAACTTGTAGTAAACTTGCTGTGC
>NW_027428859.1:0-32410 GCF_044706935.1 Curcuma longa
ATTGCTCGAATTAATGATAATGCCTACCAAGCTCTACTTACTAGGTGAGTGTAATGTGAGTGCTACCTTTAATGTTTTTGATCTTTCTCCCTTTGATGTAGGTGATCAAGATTCTAGGTGAATCTTTTTGAGGAGACGGGTAATGATGGAGTCAAACAAAGTGAACAAGTTACCCAACAACCTAATATGGATCATACTCAATCCACTCTAAATGTTATTGATGATCCATTATGCATCAATGGAGGCCCAATTATAAGGGCTAAGGCTAAGAAGATGAAGGAAGCACTTAATGTGCTAATTGAAGATTTGAAGGCCAAAGTTACATTTGAAGAAAATTTGACCAAGAGCAAGTCATGTGTCTTAGTCAATCTAATTCAAGCTTTGGATGGGCTTAAGTAGCCACTTAAGTCTCATGTTTATGTAGTAGGGATATGTAGGTTCAATTTCTAGCTTTATTTGAGTTGTAATGATGTCATAAGCTTAAAATGGCTAAATAGTCTACATAGGTCCCAAATGAGCTTTCTTTAGGCCTTTTAGGGTTTTCAGGTCACTCTATAGCTATAAATAAAGGGAGTGACGATGACACATGTATCTTTTAGCATATTTTCAATCTAAAACGTGGTGAGGCTCTCACATATTAGTTCTTTATTAAATTAGAACTTATCACATCCCCTTGTGTCGTTCAAGGATTTATCAACCTCCATCCCAAGGTTGTGGTGTCTTCCCTCTTCCTCTATATCTGGTCAAACTTGATCACCACAATAGATTTCTTTATGATTTGGACCGAGCCATGCAATCTCTTTGTTATTAGGTTTATCGGTCTACAAAAACCTTTTTGGTCGACTGAACTAGGCCACACCACTGACCCGAGTTTGGACCCACACCTGGATAATAAAACCAGTTGATTGACCTAATTGATTTTTCGATTAACTGAACTAGCTGTCTGATCAATCAGACAAGTTTGGGTCTGATTCGACCCTGGTTAAGTCTGATTTACTCAGGA
Source organism: Curcuma longa (assembly GCF_044706935.1). NCBI lineage: Eukaryota > Viridiplantae > Streptophyta > Magnoliopsida > Zingiberales > Zingiberaceae > Curcuma > Curcuma longa. The sequence goes on from NW_027428859.1 coordinate 1,004, forward strand.
CTTGATCTAACTACATCTGATGTGTTTGTTTATCCTCCGTCTTACTTTCAGCTCTAGGTTCTGCCAAGACACTTGTACAAACACACCAAGCAAACACAAGAAAGTCTAATCCTGCAAGTCAACTTGACTTACTAGGCTTTCTTGCTTGGAGTTTACTCTTTCAAAACTTCTCATTACCTAGGGCTCACTCCCTTACGGTTTTCTCTTTGCCAAGTATTTAGTCTCCTTGATCTGCTTCGACTTGTCACTTGGTAAACATCAGGTCTCCTTGACATACACTTTCCCTTTATCAAACATCTAGTCTCCTTGACCTACTTGGACTTTCCCTTTACCAAGCATCTTGGTGGAGTCAAACCAAGTGAATAAGCCGCCCAACAAGCTAATATGGATCATGCTCAACTCACTCTAGATGTTGTTGATGATCCATTATGCATCAATGAAGGCCCAATTATAAGGGCTAAGGCTAAAAAGATGAAGAAAGTACTTAATATACTAATTGAAGATGTGAAGGCCAAATTTACTATTGAAGAAGGTTTGATCAAGAGCAAGTCATGCGGCTTAGTTAACTTAATTCAAGCCTTGGATGGGCTTAAGTAGCCACTTAGTCTCATGTTTATGTAGTAGAGATATGTAGGCTTAATTTAAGCTCAATTTCTAGCTTTATTTGGGTTGTAATAATGCATGGCTAAGTAGTCTACATATGTCTTTACTAAATAGACTTATTTTAGCCTTTTAGGGTTTTTAGGTCACCATATAGCTATAAATAAAGGGGGTGACAGCCACACATGTATCTTTGACATGTTTCCAATCTAAAACATGGTGAGGCTCTCACTTGTTAGTTTTTCATTGAACTACTTTATCAAGGCATCCCCTTGTGGCGTTCAAAGACTTATCAACCTCCATCCCAAGGTTGTGGCATCTTCCCTCTTCCTCTATCAAGGTTTGACTTTCTTAAGTATTAGGTCGAGGTTCTATTCATCCTTCTTATCGATTTAGACTTTCCTTCGTTTTTTCTTCAATTCCCTATGGGTTCTTGAGATTTTTCTCTCACGGGTTCACATTAGTTGGTATCAGAGCTAGGTTTTTCTAAATCGATTTGGTTATCCATTTCTTTTGTGCTTGAAATTTTATCTATTTTATTCATCATTTGATATTTATTATTTTCATTTCTTTCAATCCTTGTAAGTCTTATTTGCTTGTTGCTATAAGGGAAAGGAAGGGAGGCTGAAATTTTGAAAACAAAAAAAAAACAAAAAATGTAAAAAAAAATAGTGCAACAAAAGGTGAGTGTCTCTACCTTGTTATTTCTATATTTGCATTTTTTTACTGCCTTTTATTTTTTAATTCTACATTTCTTTCAAGTTTTGCCTAGATTTAATTCTGGCACTTGCCTAGATTAAGTTTTGGTAAATTTTCTTTTAGCACTTATTTCAAGTATCCTTCAATTCTGCATTTCTTTCAAGTTTTTCTATATTTAATTCTGGCACTACCTAGATTAAGTTCTGCCAAATTTTCTTTTTAGTTTTTATTTCAAGTATCTTTACCTTTTAATTTCATATTTCATTCAAGTTTTACTTAGATTTAATTCTGACACTTGCCTAGATTAAATTCTTGCAAATTTTCTTTCAGCAATTATTTCAAGAATCCTTCAATTCTCCATTCTCACAAGTTTTGCCTAGATTCAATTCTGGCACCTGCTTAGATTAAATTCTAGTAATTTTCCTTTTAGCTTTTATTTTCTGTAGGAAAATCGGTGAGCCTCCGAAACTATTCCGGTGATACAGATTATCAATTCTCGATCCGATCGAAATATAGCGGAAGCGATTATATAATTTCACAAATTATTAATCAACACATGAATATAAATCAATGAAGAATTTAAATTTACTAAAAGAAAGTGTTTTATAAAAAACTAACCTCTTTGCAGTTTTCCTCTTTCGTAGATTCTGGGTGTGTAGAAACCACAGCCTTCCAGTACGATCCTTCTATTGACGGTAGTGTGTGGGCACTCCAAAATATAGATCTCAGAAATCAATTATTTTTCTCACTTTTCCTCTCCATCTCCCTTGTCTCCAACTCATGAAAACATATATAGGGAGAAAGTGGCTATGGAAAACAAGGGAAGATCCTTTATTAAAAGAAAGATCAATCAAAGATTTTTCTTCTTCCTTTTTCGTTTTGTTTTACCGATTTATTTCAAGAATTTCCAAAATTCTTTTTCCTTTTTAATTGGTTTTTCACGGTAAAATCAAAAGACCTTTCATAATATTTAATATATTCCAAATATATTAAAGATATTATTAATATCCTTTTGGATTTTATAATATTTAATATATTCCAAATATATTAAAGATATTATTAATATCCTTTTGGATATTACCATAATAATTCACAAATTATAATTATCACATAATTTTAATTTTAATTAAATCTCATATTTAATTTATCTCCAAGCCGTTGGAATTATGGAAACAAATTTCCATTTTCATATTTGATTTCTAATTGCATTTTTAGCCCGTCAGCAATAAAGAAGGCGTACTGGGGACCATGGACCTATAATAAGAAGCTCCAATAAATTGGATAAATAATTAAACTCTTTAATTAATTTATTCAATTTATTAATTCCATTATTACTCCACTAAAAATATGGAATTGCACTCTTCTTTATTATAGAATATCTTACTCTATGAAAAGAATCGTCCATTGATATAATCATTACATACGGATTAATCCTCCATAGATAATTCATAATTGGAGCTAGGAAATTTTCCGTTTACCTCTCCAATTATTTTTTAAACCTCATTTACCATTAATCCACTAGTGAGTGGTTCAATTTATAATTCCATTATAAATCGATTGGGCCCAACACTCAGTTCCAGAATTAACAAATAAGGGAATTATCTTTCTGCTTCCCGCAAGAAGGAATGGATTCCATATCTGTAAATTTATATTCCCAGCCATTCATTTCAAATGTAAATCTAAAATGCAAGTGTTGAGAATGCGTAATTGCAAACTTTAAACAAGCAAATTAAGAATTACATAGAAATAAATAGGAGTTTATAATTACTTCAGGATTAAGATCTATCCATATATGATCATCTTTATGATTTAATTTGAATTTCATAGTATAACGGAATTTATTATGAAATTTCTAATTAAATCGGTCCAAGTCTTACATAATCTCATTATATATAAATGCCCCCAGCTAGATGTCTCCACATCAACGGTCCGGATAAGACAGTCACATTCAAAATGTTCATGGGCCGCATTAGTGATGTTTTAATTAAAGATCCCATACTTTAATTAATTTCATCACAGACTTAATTTAAGTTTATTATCCATAATTTAATCCTCTTGTATATATAACTCTTATATATACTAAATTATGGTTACATCCAATAAACTAAGGATTTTACTATGATATTCAAAACAAAATATGTTCAATGACAAATGTCGCTTTTATTAAAAAAATATAATCCAATTACAATGCTTTAAGGGCACTATTCCCAACATTTTCAATATCTTTATCTTTCAATTCCGCATTCTAATAAGTTTTGCCTAGATTCAACTCTGGCAAATTTTCTTTTGGCACTTAATTCAAGTTTTCAATTATGCAATTTGCATTTTTCTTCAATTCCTATCTTTTATCCTAATTTACTTAGAGTTTTTCAATTAGTCAAAGAACGCTTACAAGGAATTGCCTCAATTCTAAGTTCATTAAAGAGCTAACATTAGTGAGTTGAGTGATTCAGTGACAACAACTTACTTTAATGGTGACTAGTGGAGATGAAGCAAGACCTAAAGAAATCCTTGAACAACATGCCTTGAGACAACATTTGGAATGCATGGAAATCAGATTCAGTCAAATCCTCGACAGATTAGAGAGGCAAGATGCTATAATTACTGGATTACAAAATAGTCAAATTGGTAGAATTCCAACACGAAGTGCAAGGAATATAACCGTGATGATGATGATGGCATTTTTGAGGACATTGATGATAGAGCTTCTAGTGGCAAATCTGGTGATGTAGTAGGATTTGAAGATTTTTATTATTAATTTTGATAATTTTTATTTTTAATAATTTTCAAAGTTTTTGGTATTTAGAGTAGTTTTGAAAAGTTCTATTTTTTTTATTTTAGGATGTTCTTAAATCCGTTTAGGAATTTTAGAATTGAGTCTATTAAAATTTTTCTTAGGATTTTATATTTGAAGTTTGTTTAGGATTTGTAAGATTTCGAATCTGTTAAGAAATCTTCCTTTTTATTAGGAATTTTTATTTTTGAGTTTATTAAGAAATTTTCCTTTTTATTAGGAATCTGTGTTTTCGAATTTGTTAAGAAATTTTCCTTTTTATAAGAAATCTTTCTTTTAGAGTTTGTTAAGATATTTTCTTTTTTTAAGGAATCTTTCTTAGGGTTTAGGTCTATATAAACATCTTATGAGTTGATATTTAGGAAGAAGAAGTTTTGGTTTAATAATATTTTTGGCAATGCCGTTTATTTTCTTATCTCTTATTTTTTTTGAATTAACAGGTTTTAGAAGATTATTTTCGGCATTCGTAGTCAAACCAACGAATTCAATATTGCCCCAGGATAATCGCTATCTTGCTCGGCATTAGTTGTTATCAGAGCATTCAGATCTGATGGATCATCGTCATGGTCGATATCATGGTCATGACAGACATGTTCTGGCAAAAGAAGTCTCACACCGTGATCGTAACACCTAAGACGAGATTCTTGATCTACAGAGATAAGTTACAAAGTTATCCCAACTTCTAGTAGCGCAAAATCATAAAAGTCAGTTTTTAGATCTGATGGATCATTGTTGTGGTCGTGATAAGCAGGTTCCGACTGAGGAAGCCTCACACCGTGATCGTAGCATTCGAGATGGGATACTTCAAGATCTACAGAGACAAGTCACAAAGTTATTCCAGCATCTAGAGGCGCAAGATCATAAAAGTTGTAAGTTCCTTTATTCTCCTTTTAAAAATTCATTAATTTCTAATCAAGGAGAGATGTCGAAGCATAAGTTTGGTTTTGAGAAATTTAGGATCAACCGCCCCACCACCTACAACTTCAAAAGAACATCGGCTCCGCAACACCTCTATGTACCCCCTTCTTCCTATGATGATGAGGACAACCATGAAGATAAGGATCTCGACAACATCGAGTACGATCAGTCCTACTCTCTCGATTGTCCGATCACAGGAGGAGACGAAGGTGACGATAAGATCAAAATATTTGATGATCCAATTTATGACAATGCTGACGAAGACGAGATAGCGTTGATCGAAGACCAAATGTCCAATGGTAATCAGCAGCATGGTTCATCTATCGATGAAGTCCAAATCTTCATCGTCTCGCCTTGCATTGATTCAACATCCCAATTCATTCAGCATGAAGAAAATGAGATCGAGTTCAGCATCTAACGGTGTAAGATCTTGAAGATCATGAGGTACGTGGTCAAGATCATGATAGGCAGGTTCCTGATGAGGAAGCCTTACACTATGATGGTAGTGCCCGAAATCTTAAAAGTCATAAGTTCTTTTCTTTTTACTTGGATACAATTTTTCTTGAGAAAGATATGGACAACAAGATCGAAATAGTCGGTGATCCAATTTATGATGAAAATGAGACCGAGTCAATTACCGAGCCAGTGTATGACGAGGTATTTTATGCTGATGATTGTGAGATTCTAGATGACAGGTTATCTGAGAATGCAGTTTATGTTCTCTCACAAGTACAACAACTGTCTAGAGATTTTACTGAGTTAATATCAGATGATCTTCCTCCCATTCCACCACTTACGCGACGACTTTTGATTCATTAACACTTAAAGATTTTTTACTTTGAAGACACTATTCTGAACTTGAGGATAAGTTCTTTCCAACCTAGGTCGTCTGATGCAGGAGCATCCAACAACCTAGATGCAAGAGCATCCAGCAACACTATTAGTTCATGTCTTCCAAAACAATTATATTCCCCTCCGAGCTATGACGAGAAGAACTCGAGGCTACCAACCTCCCTTTCGGGCTTTGAAAATGGACGATTGAGACTGACTACAAGAAAGATGATCAATTTGTGGCCTTCTGATGTCATACGCATCAGTGGATTGATAAAGATTCCTAAAATCCAACAACTACTAGAAGATTTTGCCAAATTAATATTAAATAATCTTCTTCTTGGGCAACCACCTGACACTAAGTTAAACTTGAGGACGAGTTCTTTCAACCTCGGGTTACTAATGCAGGAAGATCTAAAGATTGGGCCGTGTGAGATACTGCAGAAGATAAATGATAATACATACAAGTTATGCCTGCTGAGTCACTTGAAGACTTCCGAAGTTTTTAATGTGAAGCATTTGAGTCCGTGTTCGGGGGATGCTGATGATACTTCTATGAACTCGAGGACGAGTTCTTTTCAACCTGGGGCGACTGATACAGGAGGATTTGAAGATTTTTATTATTAATTTTGATAATTTTTATTTTTAATAATTTTTAAAGTTTTGGTATTTAGAGTAGTTTTGAAAAGTTCTATTTTTTATTTTAGGATTTTCTTAAATCCGTTTAGGATTTTTATGATTGAGTCTATTAAAATTTTTCTTAGTATTTTATATTTGAAGTCTGTTTAGGATTTTTAGGATTTCGAGTCTGTTAATAAATTTTCCTTTTTATTAGAAATTTTTCTTTTCGAGTTTGTTAAGAAATTTTCCTTTTTATTAAGAATCTTGTTTTTCGAGTTTGTTAAGAATTTTTTTTATGAGGAATCTTTCTTTTAAAGTTTGTTAAGAATTTTCCTTTTTTTAGGAATCTTTCTTAAGGTTTGGGTCTATATAAACATCTTATGAGTTGATGTTTAGAAAGAAGAAGTTTTAGTTTAATAATATTTTTGGCACTGCTATTTATTTTCCTATCTCTTATTATTCTTTCGAATTAATAGGTTTTAGAATATTATTTTTGGCGTTTGCAGTCGAACCAATGGATTCAATATTGGCCCGGGATAATCGTTATCTCATCCGACATCATCTGGTCATGTTAGAATTGGTAGTAAAAGAGGAAGGACAAATGATTATGTTGATAGAAACTTGGGCAATATCAAGATGACGATTCCTTCATTTCAAGGCAAAATGATCCAAACATATATTTAGAGTGGGAAAAGGAAGTAGAATTAGTGTTTAATTGTTACAATTACTTTGAAAAAAAGAAGGTAAAACTTGCTGCTATTGAGTTTATTGATTATGCTATTATTTGGTGGGATCAAATTATTCTAAGCAGGAGAAGAAACAAAGAGAGACTTATTGACACATGATAGGAGATGAAATCTATAATGAGAAAGAGGTTCATTCCCTCACATTACTATCGAGATTTGTACCAACGATTACAAAGTCTAAAGGTCCAAGAGTGTGGAAGAATATCACAAAGAGATGGAGATTGCCATGATTCAAGCCAATGTGGAGGAGGACTGAAAAGCAACCATGGCATGATTTTTACAAGGTATGAATCTAGAAATTGCATATGTAGTGGAGTTGCAACATTATGTGGACCTTGAAGATATGGTGCATATGTCCATGAAAGTTGAAAGGCATCTCAAAAGAAAGGGTTCAATCAAGCATGGGTAAAGTCATAATTCATCCACTTGGAAATCTAAATGGAATAAAAAAGATGATAAAGTTGCAGCAAAGGGTAAGACCGAGTTTTTTAAGAATAAAGATGGTAGTTCTTCGTTGGTCAAAGGTAAAGAACTTATCCAATCTTCTAGAAACAGAGATATTGAGAAGTCCAAACAAAAGAATTATGATTTTGAAAGAAAATGGTGATATTGAAACTGAGAGGAAGTCCGATGATGACAGTGCCTTGCCATTATTATTGGAAAGTGATATATAAGAGTATCCCATTGAAGGAGAAGCCCTCGTCACTAGGCATGCTCTAAATGTGCAAATGAAAGAAGAAGATGAAGAACAACAAGAGAACATATTTCATACTCGTTGCCACATCAAAGAGAAGGTATATAGTATGATTATCGATGGGGAAGTTGCACTAATGTAGCTAGTACTCTTGGTTGAGAAATTATGCTTACCTACCACTAAACATCCTAGACCTTATAAACTACAATGGTTGAATGATTGCAGGGAAGTTATGGTCACTAAGCAAGAATTGGTATCATTATCCATTGGTAGGTATCATGATGAGGTTTTTTGTGATGTAGTATTAATGCATGCAAGTCATTTGCTTTTAGGTTGACCATGGCAATTTGATAGGAAGGTCATGCATGATGGGTTTAAAAATAAGTATTCTTTTATGATGCATGATAAACTTGTAACTCTTATACCATTAACTCCTAAGCAATTATATGAAGATCAAATGAGGATAAAAAATGAAAGTGTTAATGAGAGGAGTGAAAAAAAGAATGAAAAAGAAAAAAAACTCCAACATTAGATACCCGATGTGCATCATTGATACCCGATGATCATTTGTTTGATGTGCATTAAATGAAAGTTCAAGGCGTCAAATAATTAAAGATGAAGTCAAATCTAGTTTATCATGCAAGAAGACAAAGCAGCAAGGAGGATCCTTCAATTCATCATGATGAAAAGCATTAAATGCTCCAACATTCAAAAAGATTAAGTGCATTAAATACATTAAATGCTCCGAAACATGAACGTTGGAGCCACAACGTTCAAGAGGTTTGTAACACACTACAAAACCACCGTGTATGGTTACTTTCAAGAAAATGAAAAAAGGCTTCATGTTTGCTCCTCTTTCTTGCAACAATCTTTACATGGGTTCTCCTCCATTTTGTAACAAGCTTTGAAGTTAATACCAAAGCTAAATTTCAAAATGGTATTAGAGCAGCAGAGTCTACCTCTTCCGCAACTAAGCTCGCTCCCTCCTCAACTCTTCTCTTCTCTTCTTCTTAGTTCCTCCAACTATATTCAATGGTTCGGATTCATTAAGAGGATTCGAAGTTCCTATAACCTTGAAGATCATATTCTTCAGGATCCTCCAATTGAATCTAATCCCACCTTCAAAAAATGGCAAAAGAAAGATAATCAAGTATTTGTTCATCTTCTTCTTTCTCTAGATGAAGCTCACAAGAGTATGGTTGCTTGTTCTCCAAATGCTAAAGCTTTATGGGGTCATGTCTCAGCACTATATGGGCAAACCAACAACATCAGAAGAGTCTTTAAACTAAGAAGACAAATAGCAGACATGAGAAAATAGAACAAGACTTCCACAACTCTTTGGAGAATTTGGTAACTTATACAGCGAGCTTGAGGTTCTACGACCACCAACCGCCGATCCGACAGAAATAATAAAGCGACAAAATGAAGACAAGGTTTTTAGTCTTCTTATGACTCTCAGAGACTCATTCTCAACTATGAGACAAGAAATTCTATGAATACATCTCCCTACCGATCATGACGTATTGCAAATCATCCAAAGAACCGAGTCAAGCTTGAATATTGAAGAAACTTCAAACAAAAAAATGGAAGTTCATGGGTTCATGATTAACAAAGTTCATCCAAAAGAAGAATATGTCCCAATTGCAAGAAGAAAGGGCATACAAAGGACAAGTGTTGGTTTCTTCATCCTCATTTAAGACCAAAGGCATTTCGAAAGAAGGAACCCGTGCAAACATTAAATGCACAAACTTCTATGGAGGAGCATCACCAAACCTCTACAACAAGTGTATGCTTAAACTCCACTCTAGATACTAAACATTGGATTATTGATTCAGGATGTGATTATCATATGGTAAATGATAGGAATAAAATCATAAAGTAGAAATCCAATGGATGCCCTCTATGTTCCAAATTTTACTTCCAATCTAATGTCTATTAGTAAAATAACTAAGGAATATGATTGTAAGGTTATTTTTGACTCTAACAAAGTATCATTTCAGGATATCAAGACAAATCTTTTGATTGGCAAGGGATATAAAAGGAATAACTTTTATATTTTGGACCATGGCTATCAGGTGTTTAAAGCAAGCCAGGAGGACTCCCAACTTTGGCATGCTCGACTAGGTCACCCTAATAGTTATGTCCTAAAATATTACTTTCCTACAGCTAGTTTAGATATTATTTGCAAACCTTGTATTCTCAAGAAAGAAACAAAGGCAAACTATCCTTGTTTTACCACTATATATGAAAAATCCTGATTTGGTTCACTCTGATGTATGGACTTCACTAATTTTGTCTAAACAAGGTTATAAATACTTGGTTACATTCATTTATCATAAAACTAGATACACTTGGGTTTACATGCTCACCAATAAATCTCAAGTATTTGAGGCTTTTGAAAGCTATAACAATTATATCTCAAGGCAATACAACGGCAATATTACAATCTAGATCCGATAATGGTCGAGAATACAAAAGCAATAAAATAAGAGAATACTTAAAAGAAAGGGGAATTATTCATCAAACATCATGTCCCTATACCCCTCAATAAAATGGGATAGCCAAAAGGAAAAATAGGCATCTACTAGAAACAGCAAGAACTCTCCTAAATCATGCTAATGTTCCCAAAATATTATGGTGTGAAGCCATTAGCATAGTAGCTCATCTCATAAATCTAATGCCAACAGAAAACTGAGGAAAGTCTCCAATAGAACTCCTATACAATAAAAGGTCTAATATCTCTCATTTAAGAAAGTTTGGGTGCACATGCTATGCTTTCTTCCCATTACAGCTTAGAACTAAATTGATGATAAAAAAAGGAAATGTATTTTTCTTGGCTTTGCTACATCAGAACAAGGATATAAATGCTTTGATCCTGCTACTAACAAGATGTACACATCAAAGGATGTGTGATATTTGTGGAAAATGAGTTTTTCTTTTCAGAAACAATGGAAGAAGAGGTAACAAAGGGAAGAAACCCAATTGATACTTGTCTTCTATTTCTTGAAGAAAGACAAGATCCGTCTCAAAGTAGCAACTTAGAGTCTCTAGAAAGCTCACAAGAAGGAACCAATCCCAATACTGAAGAAACTGAAGAGAGTCTAGAACAAGGGGGAGAAAATGAACTTTCATCTCAATTAACCAACAATAGTGGATCAAGAGAAACTGAACATCTACCCTCCTCTTCTACACCACTAAGGAGGTCAACAAGAATAAGGTATCCTCCATCTAAATGGATTAATCGTAGAACATACTATCACTCTAGCATGTTATGTCATTCTATCTTTGATTATTATACCACTAATAATATCTCATCAAGTCACCAAGCATTCTTGAGTAGCATAGATAAAACACAGGAACCTAGAACATATGGGGAAGCAAAAGAACAACAATCTTGGCAAAAGGCAATGGGAGAATAAATCAATGCCTTAGAAAAGAATGGCACCTGGGAGATCACCAATTTGCCTAAAGGGAAGAAACCTGTAGGGTGCAAATGGGTATACAAGATTAAACACAAAAGTGATGGTACCATTGAATGACACAAAGCTAGACTGGTAGCCAAAGGATACACTCAAACCTATGGAATTGATTATAAGGAGACATTTGCACCCGTAGCCAAGATGAACACCATCCAAGTCTTACATGCCCTTGCAATTAATATGGATTGGCCACTTTATCAAATGGATGTTGCCAATGCTTTTCTGCAAGGAGAACTAGAACAAGAAGTCTATATGAAAATTCCACAAGGAATTCAAAAAATATATGAAGGGAAGGTATGCAAACTGAACAAGGTCATATATGGCCTCAAACAATCTCCAAGGGTATGGTATGCTAAAATCAGCTCATCTCTTTTAAGCTATAAGTTGAAAAAATGATATAGAAAATGATAAAACTGTCATCATTCTTATTTATGTAGATGATCTCATTATTACAGAAAATGATATAAATCTAATAAATCAAGGAAAATAAGCTATTGGATGCAAATGGATATTCAAGATGGGTCAGTTGCCAAATTAAAAGCTCGTCTTGTTGCTAAGGGTTATGCTCAAACATATGGTGTGGATTATTCTGATACTTTTTCTCCTATTGCAAAGTTGACATCTGTTTGATTATTTATTTCTCTTGTTGTTACTCATTATTGGCCTTTACATCAACTTGATATCAAGAATACTTTTCTTCATGATGATATTCAAGAGGAGGTGTATATGAAGCAACCTCCTAGTTTCGTTGCTCAGGGGAGATGGGGTGAATTTGTCGTCTTCGAAAAACTTTGTATGGTTTGAAACAAAGTCCTCGTACTTGGTTTAGAAAATTTAGTTTGAAAAGTTTGGTATGAAGAAAAGCAAGTCTGATCATTCTGTGTTCTACAAGTATCAGGAGCTGGTGCTATTCTGTTAGTTGTGTATGTGGATGATATTGTGATTACTGGTAGTGATACTACGAGAATTTCATCTCTTAAATTATCACGACCCGGGAGATAACCGTCCGAAAAATTTCGACAGCACCTCTCCAGTATTACTGACAATTCCCTAAATACAGACATATAATAAGGCCCACACGGGCTATCCATATTACAAAATATGGATTTAGACAAGTAATGAAAGTAAAAGTGACTCACACGGTCACGTACACATCCTACACAATGCATATGAATGAAATTCAAATTCTACACAACGATTAAGGAATAAACTCATAAAGTAACGAAAAATCCAAAGTTTCGTAAGCGGAAACGTAACAAGTACAATTACGAAATCACGAATAAAAAATATGCTATAGTTTCGAAAACACCGAAATGAAATTAGAAATCCGATTGTGCAGAAATGTAAACAAGTCATACACATGATACCACAACACACTACAACCATGTCCAACACACACACAAAGTCTTCGTCGTGAGATGGCATAGCTAGCAGATCCCTGGCATCCTCTATAAGTTCCTACCTGATATCTGGGAAGACAGAAAAATCCTAGGGTCCAAAGATGTGATTACAAATACTCAGTGGGTAATACAGAAAGAAAGTGCATGAATAAAGTAAAAGAAAGAAGATAAATACATACCAAAGGTCAACAAGGTATCAATAAAGTCTCTGTAGATAATAAACAACTAACATGGATCTCATGTAATGCACCATATGAATGACATGTCAAACATAGTGTAACAATCAAGAATCAAACAAGTAGACAATCAAAATGCAGTATCAGTGCAGTCCAATACATATATATCATGCACATGATGCACATATGCATGATGCAACTGCCTACACTCACTACAGTACTCATGTATATAATGAGTCTGAGGGTGTCCAACATCGGGGGATCAGTGCTCTGTGCCCTACAACAAAGTAGTCCGGTGATCCAAATTGGGGATCAGTGCTCCGCGTCCAGTGATCCCGTAGCTATGATAAGCTACATATCATATGGCTGATATATGTCCTCTAATACTCATCACCGACGTACCAACCATGTACTCTCCGAGTACCACCCCTATCCAGTGTCGAGGTCAAATCAGCGACTCGGCTGCATACACTGCCATACAGCCCGGCTGCGTATACTGCCATACAGCCACCATCACCGCGATGGAAATAGGGTATGATAATAACCTATGTAGATATACTACTAAAGTCATCTACCATCACGATATACCCACAACATTGGGATTTACAATCGTTATCATGCATCATGATGAGATGCTAAAATTATAGTAATCAGCATCCATACTGATCAATGAACGTAAGTAATAAGCCCTAACAATCATGGGTATAAACCAATAATGATCACAAAGGTCATACGCAAGGATAGAAACAATAATCAGAAATGATAATCCAAGATCAACAGGCATAAGGACAAGCATGGTATAAACATGAGAATGAAAAAGGTATACAAATAACAGGAAAGAATAACATCAAGGTATCAAACTACAATGACTATAAAAGAATCATGCACTAAAAATGGAATAGAACTGTATTGACCAAATACAGTAAATCACCTACCTGATAAATCCAAGGTAAATCCTAGAACCCCCAGAAATATATCCTCGTATAATACGAAAGTCCTATAACCGCTCAAGGTCCTGCAAGAAAATAATATATCCTTAAATGCAAAGTGATATCACCAAGAAACCCTAATAAATTTTTAGAGTCAGTTAAATTCCATTTAGAGTTAGACCAATCTAACCGTTGGATTGTGATTATTAGGATTTAATTAAACCATCAATTAGTTGTATTAATAATTTAATACAATTAATTTCATATTCAATCAAATCCAGGATAACTCATAATAGGTTCATAAACCCATTCTAACCTAGTAGGATTATAATTCGAATCCATGCTAGGAACCAATTAGGTTTCCATTAACACAATGTAACTAATTAATTGATTAATTATATTAACCAATTAATAAATTACTTGTATTAACTCATTAACCTAAATGATTTCAGGTTTAATTAAACCTAAGCTAACCAACCAACTTAATCAATCCATCCTCAAAGAACCGAATTAATTAAGGTATTGTTTTATCAAGGTTTTTAACAGAAATATAATAGGACTAATCCATTAACCTTAATCATAAATCAAATCCTAACTAAATAGATCCTATTCATGCAACATCCTAATCACACTAATAACATACATCATAACTCAAACCAATTGCTCCAACTCGTTGCTAATCAACAGAAAGCTAACAAGGAAAACTTACCTCCAATAGAATTAGTTCCTTATCCTTAAATCTGCTAACTCCTTTGATTACCCAATCCGACAGCCTCAGATCTGTGCCCTAATTCAACTCATGGGCGGCTGCTATAGGACTGTCAAGCTACCACAATCTGATCAAACTAAAAACCATTCAAACAGTGATCGATTCTAGAGTATTAAGAACAGAGCATCATCAACAATCCAACAGACTCAAGAGTTCTTTCCCAAGAATCAAACCAAAGTAACCTAATCGGATCCATATTTACCTCCAACAGAAACACTGCCTTGCCCTAAATCCAATTGGTTCCAAAACCCTTGCTCAATCTAGGTAAAGCCGCCGGCAGCGAACAAGAACTCCCTGATTGATTTGTTTGAACCAAAATCACAATCAAATTCCAACCTCAATCCAATGAAATCAAGATCCAATTACTTACCTCAGATCTTACCCTAACTCAAGAACGGTGGCGGCAGGGCTGCCAATCGGCCACGGAAACAAAGAAAGAAGAGGAAGATGAAGGCGCCGTAGACTCCAACTCAATGTCGATTCCGATGGAAATCTATGAAATCAGAGGAGTTCCAAAGCTCTATAGCAAGATCCAACTCCATAAAACCATAGAAACCAAAACCTAACTTAACCTTACGGATCTCCTTTCTTGATTCGCCGATGAACCCACCTACTCAGATCCACCTCCACACCCGATCCAAGCTTCCTCCGACGAAAAATCGAGCTCCAGCAACCCACCCTGATCTCCGACATTCCTCAGCGCCAGCAGCTCGTGCTCGGACTCACGCGATCAGAGCGAAAGGCGAAGAACAGAGGAAGGAGATGATGGAACAGAGGAGAGGATCGTGAAGCTGGGAAGGGAGATCGTGATCGAGTTTCGGCTTTATAATGGCTTAACGGGTTTCGGATCTAACCACTAACCTATTAACCCTATACCGATTAACCCTTAATCAATTAACCTTTAATAATCAAGTTTAATTAATTTAAGATCTAGGCTTAATTAGGTTAAAGATTAATTTTTGCTGCAGTCCCCCATCGCCTTCCTCATCCAGCCGACGCTCGACGCCGCCGCCGTCCCGATGTCGCACGCCGCCGCCGACCCTTCGCGATCATCGTCTGCGCGATCCTCCGCTGCGACCAGCGCCTCGCCTGCGACCGCCTTCTACCCAACCGCCGCTCTGCTGCCGCGACCCGCCGCCTCATGCGTCGGTCGCTGCTGCCTCGCCCTTCCTCCGCCGCATCAGGTCATCTATCTGATATGAGCACCAAGAAGGTGTCTAGGAAGAAAGGTGGTGGCTTTAATCTTATTCCGTGCCACCCTCTTGTTGATACCCATCTAGTGCAAGACCCGGAAGTTTCTAGACTGGTGAAAATTCTAGCTGGCCCTCGTGATGTCTGCCTGCACTACAAATTACCTCTAGAAAATGCTCCTGGACTTGTTATGATCCAGAGAATGGAGGAGTCTCTTGACCTATATGATTTTATGATCTCCAGGCAATATGATATTGACACCACAGGGCGAGTATGTTGTTGGCCTTCAGAAGATGTCCTTGCCTGGTTTTGTGTAAACCATCGTGATATGTTGGGTCCAAAAGAGGGATAGAACTTGGATTTGGCTACGGGTTGGCTGGACTGGCTATTGCTGCATGCTCAGATGCTTGTGAGGTGGTAATATCTGATGGTAACCCAGATGTTGTTGATTCGTAATATAACTGTCAATGCTGAAGCTTTTGGAGGTACACAAGTAAAATCAATGACATTGCATTGGAATCAAAACAAAGATATAAATGCATTGGGTGCCTTTGATGTCGTTCTTGCAAGTGACTGTACCTTCTTCAAGGAATTTTATAAAAGCCTTGCTTATGCAGTCAAGTGTTTACTGAAATGTTCAGAGGCTTCTCAAGCCATTTTTCTGGGTCCTAAAAGAGGCAATTCATTGGAAAAGTTCCTCGAGAAAATCAAAGAGAGCTTGCTGCCGGAATTTAGTTGGAGTCTAGGGAGATCACTGAGGATCTTGATTTGTAAATCTTGTTATACGGAGGGGTTCTTATTCGATGATTCGACATATCAGGTGGGTACTCCTGTGCTTGGTCAATACAGGATCGTTTGTAAGTGCATAATTATTTTCGCTATTAATTACTTTGCTGATTATCTTGCTATCTTAGTTGTGATCCTGATCTATGATACTTTGTTATGCATTTCCTATTGTTGACCTGTATTGATGTTGCTTTACTGTGATTAGCATGTTACTTGTTGTTCGATACCATTGTATGACCTGTTGATTATGCCTGATTAGATATAGGCTTAACGGTTGCACTGAACATCATGACACATACATGATAGTAGTAGATATGTTGTTCATCATTGTTGTTGTTGGCCTCACTTGTCGCTGTGTGATAGTGGCATAAGAGTGAGAGCAATTGTTGCGCTAAGTTGGGTGCAACTAGGACTGACTATATAGCCCTCCTGATCCCGCCCGCTCCCCACTTATTAGTAGTGGTTTGTTGTTGGAGAGTGCGGTTTTTCTGTCGTGCGCCTCAGTTCACTGCACTGGGTGAGTGTCTGAGGGTGGCGAGTGCAGACAGTGACCATGCATTTCACATGTACATGCATTGTTGGTAGTTGTCTTCTGCATTCATGATCATTGCACTGGTTATTACATGACTGTAGCTATTACACTTGCTGATATATGACTGTGATTGAATTGCATGATATTTGCTGTTATACATAGATTATTGATCTCGTATGCTATCCTGCTGTTATTTTACATATTGACATGTTGTGCACTTGTTTATACCTACTGAGTATTGTATACTCACTACCCAAATCCTGGGGGGTCTCTTTGTTTTCTCCCCAGGTAACAGGTAAGGATGACCTTTGAAGCTTGGAGTGCTGCTGGACTGCCTTATCTCACAGCAGAAGAAGTCGCGTTATCTTGTTATTTCTGAGTTTTATGCATGTTTATACCTTGTGGACTTTCGTCATTTTATTTCGTAGAATTGTGGATCATGTTGGATCTTATGTTTAACTTCGTATAGACTTGAACTTTGGTAGGTTTCCGTTGAGGTAATTTTGTTATTAGAGGCTGGGGAGTTTTATTTATCGTAGTGTTTTGCAGTTTTCGTAGTTATGTATCATCATATGCATGTGTTGGATGTGTGGTTGTGACCGTGTTGGCCTTTAATGTTGTAGATAGCAATTTTGTTCATGTATTGTATTAGTATGGGCCGTGTGGGCCTTCTACACTATCATGTATCAGGAAAAGTTGGATTGTTACAGGGGAGATACTGTCGAAATTTTTCAGACGGTCGTCTCTCGGGACGTAACAATTATTTTGGTATCAGAGCAGGTTAGAGTCTTTTGGATTTTCGTTGGGTTGCAAAGTCCGTATTGTTTCTCCGGATTTTTTTTCGTTGTATGTATTTTCGATTTACGCGATCCAGACTGTGAGATGGGATGGACAGCGGCATGATCTTTCCAAGTAATTGTAAGTAGAATTTTTAGTATATTTATTCATTCTCTTAGAAAGTCATAGTAGTTGTGTTACTAGGTATTATTTAATGATCCTACAACCAAAGATGAAGATGAGCATAACATCTGCTGTCAAGATTACATACTTGCCATGTATATTAAACCTAGCATTAATATAAATACAATTCATGTTCTGAATGCCATCTAATTAATGATCTCGATGGCTTTAACAAAACAGATGCATGCAGTCAATATTCAATAAAGCCAGGGGTAGAGATTAGGAACAAAATCCAAACAAACTTGTGAGAAACCAATCGTAATTAAGGATTATTTAATCCATCAGGCAGATCGTTCCTTGTTATCAAAGTTAGCAGTGTTTTAGATAACCTCCCAATAATTCAAGGAAGAATTATTTTATGGAAAGCATCTTCATTTCTAAATTCTAATACCACATAATCATGTGCAATCTACTCATCCGCTAGCCTACACTTAACTACGATCCAATCTTCCATAATTTTGAAACCTTCAAGAGCAAAGATGGATTACCTAATCCAAAATTTTGGACAGTAACAACCATGGTCTCTCTTCTAATCTTCTTTGTCTGTGGCCTTAATGCCATTTATCTGTACTTGTGTGTTCTTGTTGGGACTTGAGAGTTGGATATTTGTGCATGCATGGCAAGTACCTTTCCATGTTGTTTTATAAATAAACAAAACCTCCATCAAATATTCCTTTCTCCTCCACTTTGTAATTTGAGCCTCACAATTAGTTCAAATTATGGACATGGATTATGGATAGGATAATTAAGAGCACAATTAACTAGAACTGATTCAAACTTGTTAAATGGAGGATAATTGAGAGGTAGGATGATGCCTAAAGGATTGGTTATCTAAATGAATGTTCAAATGATAGTTTATGTTTGTTAGCATCAATGCTTACATGTATTTGAGTAGGAATGATAGGATGAAAATGGATTTGCGAAGATTTCAAAAAGCCATTGGACCTACTAAGATTTGTTAACTATGGATGCCCTTTAATTTGCTTCGACCATCCTAAGTGGCCTTTCCTTGTGTGCTAGCATATGCATTACACACGTTGAATGGAGTATAGTTTTAGTGACAAAAGGTGGAACATGATTCATCATAATCACAAATGGAGAAAATCAGACAAGGAACCAGAGCCCACCTTTGTTCCTAGCAATTAAAAAAAAAGGTAATTCAATGCAAGGTTCAAGGTCTCATTTTGTGGTGGGGTTTCAGTCTCTAGTCAAAATGAGATGTGCCTGTGGTTCTGCTCAGCAAATTGAGGTGGTGCTGGTCAATTGATCGGGAAGAAGAATAAAAAAAAACAAGGAATGGAGTCTAAAAAGGTGTGGTACTATGGAACGATCATTCCACTATTGAGTCCTCGTATTGCAAGGACTCATTCTCTTAAGGGATCAGGGAAGCAAAGATCCTTTCATCCTTTAGACAATGTGCCTTGGAGTTGCATGGTAGGCACACAACCTGTGGTGGCGATAATGGTTCATATGTGCTAAACATTTGAGGATGCTTCACATCATTTTTGCACTGAATATACTCGACCACCATCAAAGAGCTAGACTAGTGATAATTCTTTGGTTTGTGGTTAGGGTTCATTTGTTTGTTACACAACTTGCACATCTTGTTGTGGAAAGGTTATTGATGTGGTTGAATCTTAGTGCTCCTATGTGACACATATAGTCAAAAAAAAATCAAGCTGATCTGTTAAGTCAGAAGTTAAAAGAAAATAGAACTTATTCGAAGATCAAGCACCAAATCTTCGAGTGGAGGACCTAGGATAGATGACCAACATTTTGGAGAGGTGATATGCTTGGAGTGGTAGTGCGTGTTTGACTTCTCATATTGTTCTAGACGTTGATGGTTCCTGGAGTTATTGTATTTGACAGTACATTTACTCCACTTGATGCAAGTGCCACTATATATATTTTAGGTGCAAGAATACTTGGTATTCTGTGGATAATCTTTATGAATATAAATCTAGTATACTTTATAGCCAAGGTGGTGCTAAGACCAAATGGCAGACTGGTAGTCGCTATCTAGAATCGGATGGTTTGTAAGCCTAAACAAGAAGAAATGGCCCTAGAAAGGTGTCAAGCGGCAAGGCTTTTCATTTATTTGATAAAGCTTCCAGGTTACAAACTATGTGCCATTACTTGGTTTCCAATCATTATTTTGGAAATTTAGTTTTGTTGCCTAAGTAGATCTGCCATGGATAATGAATAAACCACATTGTGAGGATCCAGAATTCTGGATTTAGAGTTATGGAAAGAGAAGTAACTTCAGGTGGAAATTTTATCATTTAGATGGAGTTTTAACAGAAGATCTATTTGATTATCTTTAGATTTACCATGTTGCTTTCAATGCATGGAATGATTTTATTGAAGACTTTACTAGAATGTGATTGCATGGAGCTTGTTGAGCTGTCATGGTTAGAAGTTTCACTCGCATAGCTACCAAGGGACACGTGGGACAAGATGATATTCGTAGAGCGTGATATATCATGACTATCGTTCTGGTAGGCTGTCGAGAGACAGTATTTCTCAGTAGAATTTTCTCGACTAGTCGAGTTTCGCCCGCACCTAGTAACTCA
The DNA here is from genome assembly GCF_044706935.1 of Curcuma longa. Taxonomy (NCBI): domain Eukaryota; kingdom Viridiplantae; phylum Streptophyta; class Magnoliopsida; order Zingiberales; family Zingiberaceae; genus Curcuma; species Curcuma longa. The sequence goes on from NW_027428859.1 coordinate 21,702, forward strand.
AGATGGTGACCGGATATCCCGGTTCACCCATGGATTGACTGCATATATCCGAATTAGGATGTCTGATTCTCCGGTTAGCACTTACAGAGAGATGTTGGATTGGACTTTATTCATGAAGACGACTCAGCAGTAAGTGACTCGCGAAAAAAAAATGTGGAGGAGTCGAGGAATCAAAACTTCCAGATTACATTTCAGAAGGGGCAAGCTCAAGGATCAGGGTCTCAGGGTCTCGGGAATCTTCAAAACGACAGGAGGGTAAGCGACCATTTATGAGATACTTCGATTCCAAGGAACACTCTGTGTTCCAGAACAACATCCATTTAAGGAAGAGATGATGCAGGAGGTACATCATCCTAGATTTGCGATACATCCTGGTGATACTCGTATGTATCAGGATCTGAAACGCTCGTATTGGTGGAATGATATGAAGATGGATATCGCAAGCTTCGTTGTGAGGTATTTAGGGTGTCAGCAGGTGAAGGTTGAACATCAGTGACCGACCGGATTACTTTAGGAGATACCGGTACCCGAGTGAAAGTGGGAGCATATTACGATGAATTTCGTTACATGCCTGCTCACGACCCGAAAGAGGCACAATGCGATATTTCAAAATAGGTAAAAATGAGGTGAATATGGAGCATCCAGGTAAGTCTACCTTGGCTGGAGGTATGATTGTTTTGAAAAGGATCTAACCTATTTGATTGATTGCTCAAACTGAAGTAAGGCTGAGGAAAGAGAGGAGTAGACAGCAAGAGCAAAGGGCAGAGAGAAGGTGTACAATAAACCCTTTCCTAGGACTGAACCCCGTGTTGGCGGGAGCTTTGTGAACGATTATCATTTTTTTATAGTTAAATATTAGTATGAATGCGTAATATGTCACTTGAATAAAAAATATTTTTTCATACAATTTCAAAAGAAAAAGTGTAAATCATATTTATTTTGGATATATTATATGCTGAATTTTGATTTACCATACTACAAGGTAAAAAATAGAAATCATCTAGATTATCACAGAGAAAAGTCACACCAATAAGAAAATAATTATAAATTAATACTTTTAAATATAATTGATCTTGTCCATTGATTTGCTTTTACTTTCATTGCCATTGTTATCTTTTGAGAACTTCATTGTGTAAGTCAAAAGTGTCGTTCGGTGTTTTTTCCCCTCTAGGTAGCAAACATATTATTTTGATGAAACCACCTATTTCAAGAATCTTCCAACACTAATTGGCAGCCTGCTGTAGAGATCATTGGATTTCGAATTGCAGAATTGCAAGGCCTTTCTCGATGGCGTGCACGGTATCGTGTTATTGGACTGGATGAGAAGCTTATTGATAATGCAACAGAGAAGGCTGGCATGTTGCTTGTGCAAGTTGAAAGGTTTTCGAGGATTCTTGCAATTGTATTACATCTGGTATGCTATGGTTTCCAGGCTTGACGATGTGTTTTCTGACTGCATACCTAGTTTCTCTTTATTTGTGCTTTACCATGTATTTACGTTTCGTTTTGGCCATGCATGATTTGTTGCACTTGTTTATTTTGCTTATATATATGTTTGTATTATCTACCTTAAAATGTTCTATTTGGATCTTTTGTTAATACTAATTTCTTTGATCTGTTCTCACTTGCTGCAATGTGTCTATCTACATAGATTCTTTGTATGAAAATTTCATTCTAGATCTGAATCCGACTAATGGTAAAGGAAAATACTAAAGGCTTTTGAAGTTGCCTTGGCTACATTGCCCTATATACATTCTAAACTATTGGCTACCTCTTAGAGGAGAATGGAATAGATAACTTCTGGTTTACTAGTATGCCTAGTTATTATATCCTTATTTTTTTCCACACATCCAAGCTCTGAGAGGATACGGATGTGGGATGTACTAAACAAGTGTGTTCCATGTTATCATTCCTCATCATCTCTGTAGGAATGAATGTGTTCTAAAATATGCTTATCAAATGATTTCACATACTATATTAAATATTGGTTCCCTTTTTGTTCAACAAAAACAATTATTATACTAACATGTTTAGATATTTTCTATCATCTTTTTTACCTCATGTCTGGATGAGTTCTTAAGATATTCATTATTAATTTCATAACATATATGGTTGTTTGAGTTCTAAGTTTATTATATAGTTATTCTTGTTATCTCCTTTATTTCAGTTACAAAATTTTTTCAATTGGGTTTTGAGGTCTATTAAAATATTAATGTCCGAACCAATTGATCAAGTACAGTCAGCAAACAGGTTTGATATCCACCATTGTCCTTTTGACATTTTCATAATAACACCTTAGATATGATTGGTACTGATAATTTATGATCGTGTTCATAGCGAACTCATTGTGGTGTTCTTGAAATTTGTGCTCAATCATGATCCAGTTGGGGAGTTGTTAGATGCCACTAAAACAATTAATGTTGATAGGTAAGTTACTGTTTGCAGATGTTCCTGTGATTTTTTTGGCTTGTCATTTCAGTCATCATTTATCTAGTTGGATAAGACAATCGATCTATTCATGCTTATTGAATTGATGACTCCAATATGACTACCCTATCATTTCCTTGAGATATTTTTCTTTATTTTCAAAAATTTGTTCTGTTTGTTGATGCAGGGAAATTATGGAACGGCTTGAGGAGTTGATGATATTTGGAGGATATTCGGATACTAAGTACTTGGAAAGAAACTTATTAAATGAATTTAATCAGATGGAGCAATGGTACTATCTGCACTTAAATATATTTATTACATCAGTTCACGACTGTTTCACAAAAGATACACTGTGAAGGTCTAATGCCACCATATGAATTTAGATACTCAAGTTAATTTTCATCATCAGCTGCCCCTACATCAATAGTCTACTACAAGGTACTTATCCAACTTTTCTTTTTAAGAATCCATTAAGTTTCAAAACTCTGGTTTATTTTGAGTACTTGTTTGAGGAACTACACACAACCAATTTTTGCTAACCATTCTTGTCTTAACTTTCTCAGTACTGTTTGCCTATGATAGACTTCTCTCTCTCTCTTGTTTAAGCTCTTACTAAACTGACATGATGATGATGAATATCAGGATGAATATGATAGAATATCATGTCATATATTATTGGGCATTTTGGCTATATCCTTCTTAGCAATGGCCTATGATATTTTTTTTTCAAATGATTATTTGTTGTTAATAGAAAAGGGACATCCCACTGTCCAATTGCCTAACTGATTGCATGTGGGGGACCAGCAGAATCATTTGAAGATTCTTGTTTTGGTTTGTGATTTCGGTGATTAGTAATCCTTCATTTAGGTGAAGAATCAGAGGAGAAAGACAATTTTGAAGTGCAGTGGCATGGTGAAATGCAATTTATAAGCACTCTTACCAGTTGAGTAGCAGATATTGTGAGACCGAATGACACCAATTAGAGGGTGGTGAATAGACTGTGATATTTTTTCCCCTCAGTAGAGAATTCAATTCAAATGTTAGTAATATGTGCATATATGTGAACAATATATAACATTGATAAGAAAAGGCTGAAGCAAAATGTAAATTATAACCCTAACACAGTGGGTTTAATGCGGTCAAAATATTAAGGTTTAATGTAGTCAAAACACTAAGTTTCCACATCCACTACCATGCTATTTTGGCATGCAACATAAAATAAACTAAACTACTTCTTGGCACAAGCCACTTGAGTAAGTCTTTTCAAGTTTCAACGATAAGATTTTAAATCAAATGTCTCAATCTATTAACACATGCAAGAATAATAACTCTCTCAAAATGAAAAAGAAATGTGCAAAGTATCAAATCTCACCATAAAGAATAAGGATCAATATAAGAATAAGATTACATTTATTAAATGAGAGCTTCGTCTTAGGAATCACTAGAGCTTTTTCACAATGTGAATTTTGAATATGCAATGATGTGTTTGTGTCTACAAAGATGGAATCTCTATAAGTTTTGTCGGTGCTATGGAAAAGGCATCAAAATGGCTGAAAATCTAGTCTCAACATATATCTGCTAGTCACTGTTGGGCTGACCAAAGGCTCATGGTGACCAAAAATCTGTTGGTTGGTTGACCAAAATCTGTTGGTTGACTGCCCAAGGTCTATTGATTGACTATTGGTTGACTAACAAAAGTTTGTTGGCGGATTGATCAAAGTTTGTTGGTCGTTTGATAAAAGTTTTTCCGTTGATTGACTATTTAAAATTCATTGGTTGTTGTCATAAATGACCGTGTCGATTCAAAATTCTAATTTTGGTCGGTCAAAGAAAAGCTTGGTTATCTAAAGGATGTCTTTTAGTCAACCTCCTCAAAATTTATAGTTGACCAATTTCCAATATTGAAGACTAATAGAAGTCTATTTTTGGTCAAACGACAAAATGCTTTTGTCAACCACTCTACTACAGAGAGTAAACTTTGGTCGCACAAAACAACATGACTCGCTCAAATTTTTAGTATTTGAGTTTCCCAGTGTGCCTAGTTTGGTCAACTGACAAAAAAAAAAAGCAAATTGGTGGACCATACTTGTGATATAAAGTTGGTGACTTAGGCTATCCAATTCTTAGCTGACTATCCAACAATCATTGGTCACTCAAACAACTTGAAACACACCAAATGAGATATCTAATTACTAAACAAATCTAGGGTACCTTAAACTTAGTATTTTATTTGTACAACTTTTTAAAAAAAATGATCTAAAGCTTTGTAAATCAAACATAGTTAAAACATAGGTAGTTCTGGATCGGTACTAAAAATGAGAAAAATAGGAATTTGCCTCAAATACCTTGCTAGAATTCTAGTCAAATAAATTAAAGAACAAACTCTTTAGGTAAATTTAACCATCCTATTCATCTATTTTTACCAAAATATAATTATACAGGTCTTCAAGTTAGTCTTTGATAATTTCATTACATGAAAGTTTCAAAATGCTTTAGGCTTGTCCATTGGGTTCATTCAATCTAGCTTAGCATTTATCCAATGAGCTACAACAAATGTTAGATCTGCAAGTTCAAGGCAGTCATTAGTCTGAATCAACTAATTTAATCTTGTTGTCAAACATTAAAACCACATGATTAGTCTAGTCACAATGGAGGAATTAATATTCTCCAACAAATATTTCTCTGAACAGTTCAGGTCAGGTTCATATGCAACATCCTTTTGGTTGTCACGGTCAATATTTTGAATAATTTCTCCTATTTTTTATCCAAGAAGCACAATTTCAGCATTGTTATCATTCTGAATCTTTCACGAATAGTAAAATTCTATCCTTATCTGCCAATTATTTGTTGGTTATTGTAGGGCAACTATGGTTCAGAGTCCACAAATTTGGATAATCTTATTGACTACACTTGCTTTAAAGTGCCTGATGAATCACTTGAGTTGACAAATTGTATCGGCATCATGAGGGGTTTCACTAATGCTGTAAATCGTCTTCAAAAGCAAACACATTGCCCTGAAGCTGTTCTCTTACGTGTACCAGAAACATTTCATTGCGTGGATCTATCTTTTTATAAGGTGATGACATTTTCTTCCTTTGTCATTCTTTTGTTCATTCTCTTGTATCTTTAATTGGTATTTACTTTATTATCCTTTGAATGAAATAGGAAAACCAGCTTATTCTTTTACTTAATGAAGCCACCTCCACATCTGATAGTGCAATGAGATCATTGATTATGATGGTGCAACTTGATGATCTATGCTTTCTGCCACTTTCAAGAGAAGTACCTGAAATCTGGGCAATTCACTGTTTGAAGGTAAGCCTTGTTAAATGTTGTACAGATAAGTGTGAGCCAGAGTCTACGTAGACATATGTAAGCAATGTACAACTTTTTCAAAACTATTTTGTGAAGGCTAGGTGGTTGCAGGGTAATAATTGTCTCCTCACTACTATATTAAATAGTAATCTTTAGGAACAATATAATACCATTTCTTAACAATAAATGTTACCCTCATAATATTTTTATAATTTTTAGTATTTGTTCATATTTTTGATTGCCCCATCAAGCAAATATCCTTTATTTTCATAGAAGCCAAAGTGGTTGCTTTTGAATCTCTAGTAACTCCTGATCGATCATTCTGCCATTCACTAGGCTTCTGCTGTAGAAATGCATCTGGAAAATGGAAAAGTGCGCTATGTCCCTGATCCTGTTTCTTGCCCATTGGCTGTTAGTGGTAAAGATCCTCACCTTACATTTCAACTTCTACTTTGCAATGGTGATGTGGTTTTCCTTTTTCTTTGAATGAGTTCTTGGCTGAAGTCTGTTTCTTAGGATTTGATGCTTTTGTTCTAAATTTCAAGGCTTATGTAACATAAACTTAAATTTATTACATCATCTTGTGAGTTAGGAGTTGATTTTTAAACATTATGTAACCTATTGTATATTTATGATAATGGTAGTGTACAAGACAATGTTTGATTGTCTAACAAAGGCAATTATCTTCATGAGATGAAAATCATCTCATCTCCTGCGTAAATTCCCCTTGTTGCTCATAATGAAAAGTATGTACCGAATTTGTTAGAAATTCACTAGGTGCTTTGAAGGATAAAATTTGCTTCCATATCATCACCTTAAATACATGTTTAAGTGGGTGGTTCTTTTTTTTTTTTTTTCTGCTAGCCAAAAATGAAATTAACATGCATGTCTGTGAATGAGTTGCCTTTTGTTCTGAGCAGGCTTTTGGCTCGAGTCTTGTTATATTTTAATTAGAGAGTTGATGTAAAAATAGTTTCGCCCTTAATTTCTTATGCTTCGATTGAAGTTGTGGAGAAAACTTTTAATTTGGTTAACATGATCGATGTCTGAACTGTCTGCAGCTTCTAGGGGTCTCGCATGTGTTTTTACATCGAGAAGCCATGCCATGGTGTATATACTCGATGAAGATGAAGATGAGGACGATGCTTCTGGTGCCTAATGATCGATATATATAACCATCGGTGGAAGTCATGCATCAAATTGTTATTGTTCTATTCTACACATTGATTTATAACATTTGCTAAGCATAAATGTAGAACCATATATAAACTACGTTTAGCTGCTTAGGTCCTAATTAGTTAATTGGATCAGCTCACAAGTGACTAGTCATTTGTGACACTCGAGCTTGATTTTTAACCAGTCCATATATGGACGGAGTGCACTATTTTCTAGCTCCTTATTTATCTCAAAAATAAAAAAATACTTGTCCAATAAAATATGAAATTGCCTCTTTTATTGTTTTTTAAAACTGTAAATCATTGTATTCAATTGCCTTATTTAAATTTGAAGATAATTACGAACATTTTGATAAAAAGGAATTCGAAAAAAAAGAGAGTGAGTGGTGTATTTCGGTAATAATATAATCAGGCTCCTTTTGACATATCCTATATATTATGGGTATTTATTTTGGTAAAATCCTCTAAAAATAATAATTTGTTTTTATTTTTTAAAAAATAATTCAGCTAGTGCTGCTTAATTTATTTGGGACATAAAATAAGCGGAAAAAAAAGCAAAGACTATTAGTTGTAAATAATTGCTTTGGTAAAATACTTTAGAAATAATATTTTGTTTTTTTATTTTTTAAAATAATTTATACTTATGCTGATTAATTATTCTTTTTAGTGCACGCTTAATTAGAAATTTTGTTTGAATTAGTTAATTTTTAATGCAATGAAAAAGCATGACATGCAAATACTTGGGTGAAACCCCACTTTAATAAATGAAAGAGCATCCACCAATTACTTTAAAAAAAAGACAGAAAAAGAAAGAAAAACTAGTATTTAAGTATCTTACAAGCTTCAATTCCAAAGAAAACCTTTAGCTTTAGCAAAAGAAAAAAAGAAAAGAAATTAAAGGCGAAAACTAAATCTGTCAATTCGTCACAAGCCTTTAATTATAAAGAAAATCTATTTTCCATTAACAATTAATGCTACGAATTTCATGTGGATCACAGCTTGCGTGAGATGTAGATTAAGAACATTTATGTGGCGGGGTAAAGCATGATGTTTATAATTAAAAGAATTAACAACTTTGCTTGTGACCACGGCAAAGGAAAGATCGATGCTGATGGTGTACATATCAAAATTAATTAGATTGGTTCATTACCGCTCTCTCCACCATTGCATAATTGTCCATTCACTAGCAAAGAAAATAAGAGGTAGAAGAAATTATGTCGGTGTCCATCGAATTGAAGCATCTATTGTTGAAGGTTCTACCATCGCCTGCCATGATGGCACAAGGTCGCTTGCTGCATATCCAAAATCACTTGGCGATGATTTGTGATAGCCTTTGGACTATCAATTCAATGATCATTATCCCCGAGATTGCAGCAGCGATACGTGAGTATAAGATTGAATTTGGTGTTAGATTTGCCTACAGAATTTGAAGATTGGGAGAGAGATGTGGCTGTAGCAGTTACAGATGTGGGAGAGTTGCTCGGTCGAATCTTGGATTGGGAAGCAAGTTTGCTTGATTCTATTGTGGGCAACATCCAACAGGATCACTTTCGTCGCGTTATTCTAGTGGAGCTGAAAGAGATGCTGTGCAACTTGAATTCTCTTGTTCTCAGAGGATCTGCAATGGGTCTTCGGAGGGACCCCATGCATTCCATGAACCCACTCCAAGAAGACTACTCCAATATCTTGAAAAATGAAGTGGTGGGTAGAGAGGAAGATATAGAGAAAGTCATCACAATGTTTCAACAACAACAACAACAACTGACGTCGTCCAACAACAATGGGAGATGATAACAACCTATTTGTGATTGCAATAGTTGGCGAAGAAGGGGTTGGGAAGTCAACCTTGGCACATATGATCTACCACCACACTTGGATCCGTCAGCAATTTCATCATCGCATTTGGTTGGATCTACCCCACTTTCAGTCATTCGAGAATATTAATGTCATTGGCAAAGAATTTGCAAGGTCCATAAGCAATGAAGAGCATTGTGATCAGAAATTGGATCTTAACCAACCACTACAAGCCCTGTGGGAATATGTTAATGAACAACTTCATGGAAGTAGATACTTCTTGGTGCTTCATTGTGATGAATATGTTAGATTGAAGCGACAAGAGTGGGATGAGTTGAAGAACATCCTGTTTCGTGTGGGCGGGCCAGGGAGTGCAGTCTTGATCATCGCCCAATCAGAAAGTGATATGATTTTTCCAAATGAGGTGGAGGATATTATAACATACGACTTGAAGCCCTTATCGGAGGATGCATGGGTGGAATTATTCAAGAGACACACAGCAACGCCAATCCCCCCAATGAAGCTGGACAAATCAGAGAACGATGAGCTCATTCCATATGCTAAGCAGTACTTCAAAGACTGGATTGATCAACGACCTTTTTTTGCAAAGGTTTTTGGCCATATTATTCCAACAACACTTCCAGATCCTTTTTGGGCAAACTATTTTGTATAAGAGTACTAAAGTTCCACATGTCATCGTACGATTTCATCAATTCTATGAGCTACTTGATGCTAATGCTAATACTGATACTGAAGTCATGTTACACATGTTGACCGCGGACTACCTCGGACCAGCTGAAGACCTCGCACCAGATTTCTTTTATAGAGTTCACAAAGAAGAAATTATAGAGGCATGGCGTTGGAGATTCCCAGAATACTTGTCACGAAGGATGCTCATGCTCTATTTGCGTATGCAGGTTCCCGAAGGTTTAACTACTATTTCAAGTTGCTGTCGCTATTTGTGTTTGAAAATTAATCCCAGAGCGATGTCATTTCGACTGCCGACCATGCCAATTGAGGTGAGCAATAAGCTGATAGCATTGATTCTACAAGAAGATGAGGAAACGACAAAAGAAGATGTTGAGGAAATAACATTACAAGTATACAAAAAAAGACTCACGAAAGCAGCAACTGCAACATCAAAGTTCCTCGACAAGATACTGGTAAGACTTGTCCATTTGCGTATATTAGTTGTAGAAACTAGAATGATCCAAAGGCTACCCAAATAAGATGGAATTACTTCCGGAATCACTTTTTGACCTACATAATTTGCGAATTTTAAGTTTGCTTCATTGCAACAAGCTTCGAAAGATACCTGAACGAATCTATAAGTTGAAGAAGTTGCAGATTTTGAAATTAGCTTATTGCACAAAGCTTCAGCAGTTACCAAAATCTATAACAAGACTCCAAAACTTAGTAGAGTTTAATGTGGAAGGTTGTTGTTGGTTTAACAAGCTACCAGAGGATTTGGCCAAGTTTAAATTGTTGAGGGCCCTCAACATCGTAGCATGTGCATCCTTGTCTCGAATTCCCTATGGGATTGAGCAATTAATTGGCCTTCATAAGTTGTCAGGAATATTTGTTGATGTTAATGGAGGTTTTGGGCTTGCACAATTACAAGCTTTAACAAATCTTCAAGAACTCAGATTACGAAGCCTAGAACGAGCAGAGGAAACTCAAAATGAAGTACTGATGGGCCAACAAAGGCTTCGTGAATTGTCATTGCATTGGGGTGTTGAAGAAGTAAATAAAAATTCTAAATCAACTACATCACTGCAATTACTTGAAGCTCTCCGACCCAACATACATTTGGAAAGGCTAGAGATTCTTTCCTACAAGGTAGTGGAATTCCCTAATTGGATGAGTAAGCAACAACTTGCTCATCGCGATTCTTTAGTTGAGGTCAGACTTATCAATCTTAAGAGGTGTGTTAGATTACCATCACTTGGTCAACTTCCTAATCTCAAGAAACTTGAGATAAGTGGTATGGATTTA
>NW_027428860.1:0-1064 GCF_044706935.1 Curcuma longa
TTTCTTGCTATTTTTCCTCCATTCTTTTTCCATAATGAAGCTTGATTGATAATGCTAATAACCATGCAAAGTTCTGTGCAATTCGAACTCAGATCAGTCCCATAAAAATTTGTAAGAGTGGGCTGAAAAATAAAACTGCATTTTCTGTTTTTTTCTGATTTTCTTCTTCTCTGTTTTTTTTTCTCTGATTTCCTTTCTTGCTATTTTTCCTCCATTTTTCTTCCCATCATGAAGCTTGATTGATAATGCTATTATCCATGCAAATTTCTGTGAAATTAGAGCTCGGATCAGTAGCTCAAAAAGTGCTCAAAACTCAGCTGAAATAAAATTATTTTTTTGCTTTTTCTATTTTTTTTTCTTTTCTATTTTTCTTGATTCTTTTGTGATCTGTTGCAGCACAATTTATGACCACTTGATATCTGAATTTGTGGTTTAGAAAGCAACTGAAATGGGGTAGGTTCTACTGGGGTTCATCAACCGATCAAATTCTTGATACCTTCTTTGATACACTTGATACAACCTATCTCTTTTTTTTTATTTTTTTTCTTTCAATCTGAACTTGCTGATCTTGTTTTGTATCATTAGTTCTTGCACTTCAATTCAGCTTTCTAAATGATTTGCAATTGTTTTGAAGGAAATCCAAATCAACTCATGAGGGTAATAAAATTCTCTCTTCTCTCTTTTTTTTTTCTTTCTTCCTTCTTTTTTTTTCTTGATTTCAAACTGACCCTTTTAGCATGCTGACTTCTTGCTTTCTCAATTTCACACATATCCAGAAATATAGGTCAATCAATTGCCATCAAAACCGATCCATACGAAGCTTCAAAAATCAAAATTTGTACAAACCATCCCCTTTTGGCACAATATGGCTTGCACTTGATTTCATTTGGTTTACAAGCTCAATTCTTACAATTGGAATCCTCCTTTTCAAACTCATTTCTGAACATGTCCTTAACATTCTTTTTGCTCTCCAACCCGGTCATAAAACCAAATTTCAAGTGCCTAAATCCGGCCACTAAGAAAATTTACTTCTTATTTTCATCTTCATAACCTCTCATCAATGG
>NW_027428861.1:0-2475 GCF_044706935.1 Curcuma longa
ACGACGATCTGTTGGATCACTTGCCCAGGTGGAGTCTGAGTAAGCATGAAGCTGAAGTGGACTATCACGAGCATAGAACAAACACTGAGAAGATGTCCCCCTTAAGTATCGTAGTACACGAAGCAAATGTCCAAAATGAATGGAAGTAGGGGTACTCACAAACTGACTCAGAATATGAACCGCATGAGCAATATCAGGTCTGGTAACAGTGAGATAGACAAGGCTGCCTACAATACGCCGATATCGAGACGGATCCTCAAGAGGTGTACCATCAAAAGAACGAAGTTGTAAATGAAGATCCATAGGTGTCGCAGCTGTTCGACTATCTGTAATGCCAGAACTCGATGTAGCGGATGACACACGAGCAGAAGATTCAATGGAAGAAGGAAGACGCAAAGTATCTAGGATGTAAAGGCTAGGAACACCTTTACGGCGATGGCCAGTCCCAATCACTTTCCCGCTTCGACGGTCCTGAATAAAACAAGATGAGTCATCAAATCCAACAAAACAATTTTGGCCGGTAACTTGACCAACCGAAAGAAGATTCATGGATAACTGAGGTACAAAAGAAACATTGGGTATAGAAAAATAAGGATTGCAAAGTGAACCCTGATGAGTAATTTGACAAGATGTACCATCAGCTGTCCGAATAGAAGCTCCATCAGTGATCGGCTTGCAAGCGACCAACTAAGACTGATCAGATGTCACATGAAAAGAAGCCCCTGAATCAAGTACCCAAGACGACGAAGGAACAGTAACAGGAGAAGCGGCAGCAATAGACACTGAACCTCCAGGAGTGGAACTAGTACCACGACCACGAGCACCACGGGCAGCACCACGGGCAGCACGACGTGCACGATAGTCAGCCAACTTCTCTGGTGAAGAGAAAAACAATTCTCTGGAAGATGACCAGGCTTGCCACAATGCTTACAAAGCTCTGAAGAGGAGCTTTTTGGTGCACTAATCCTCTGAGAAGCTGCCAACACACTATGAGAGACAAAAGCAGAAGAAGACATAGACTTGAGACGTGTTTCTTCTGCAAGTAAATCAGACAATGCATGTGCCATGGTGAGATCAGAAGAATTGTGAAGCAATCGTGTACGAATAGAATCATATTCAGCCCGGACTCCCATGACAAATCTGTAAGTGAAAAATTTTTCAATAAATTTGTGTGTTGGGCAAGGAACAGTTGTACACTCTGGTATCATGGAAATCAGCGATCCCATCAAACGATCAAAAGCAGAGTAGTACTCATCAATGGACATATCATTCTGCATAATTTCATGAGTTTGTTGCATAAGATTATGCAAAAGAGCACCACTATCCTGAACATAACGCTTCTTCAAGTTGTTCCATATGTCTTTAGCTGTTTTGAACTTAGAAAGACTCATAATCATGGATTGTTTAGTACTATTGACCATGGCAGCCATCACTTTTCCATCATTAATATGCCATTCTTTTATTGCAGCAGCATTGCTACCATCATCCTTAAGCACAGGTGGAGATTCAATTAAATGAAAAAGTAAACCATAACCTCTTAATGCAGTCTCTACACAGAAAGCCCACTCTGGATAATTCTGACCATCTAAGATGTTATTAATAATTATTGTATTTATTGAAGACATGTTGAGAAGAACCTGGGCAAGTGGCGGCAGAATCTTCCGCAGAGAGATGCAGCAAAGAGATACAGCAGAGAGATATGACGAACGGCGCTCTAGCAGCAGCGTTCAGAAAACCCTAGCGGCAGCGGTGACTCCCAGCATTTCCGGTGACTCAGGGAAGGAGACGAGCCTCGGCGCTGTGTGGAGAGCAGGAACCAAGGGAGGCTTAGAACAGGGCTAACTCGCCGACAGAAGCATCCCGGACGGTGGCGGAGGGCGGGAGAAATCAATGGGCGGACGAGGTCGGCAGCGTGGCGTCGGGCAGATGGCTGCAACAGGGCGAGCAGAGAAGAAGCAGCGGACGGCGCTGCGCGAATCTAAAGTCGCGATGGAAAGCTGCGGGGAGAACGGACGACCAGGAGACCTCTGGGTAAGGGATCCACGAAGACACGGAGGAAGCGTAGCCGGAGGATTTCTCGAAGCAGAGGAGGGCGACGACGTCGCCGAAGCTTCGGAGGAAGAAGATAGCGACCACGGTAAGGGCCAGGAAGCAAACAAAGAGGATCCTGTAGAGGTTTTCGGAGGCCCAGGTAGAAAAATCGAGGCTTTTCGCCGGGCTAAAGCGGCGGCTGTGGGCGGCGGACGGTGCTGCGCGAAGCCAATGTCGCGATGGAGAGGATGAACAGGGCGGCGGCAGAGGAATTAGGGAATTGCGAGAGACGGCGGAAAAATTAAAAAATTAGGTTAGGCTCTGATACCATGTTACACTTCTATGAAATGGAATATACAATATCTACAATAGTTGGACAACTATATATAGATAATAAGGCCTAAACCCTAGCCCTAATATGTAAATGACTCCTCCATGCATTAC
>NW_027428862.1:0-1300 GCF_044706935.1 Curcuma longa
GGACATGCTTCAAAGGTATAGATCTATTAGATAGATAAATCAAACTTTGTACGAGTTTTATTTCGTATGGATCGCTCATTGGGATCTTATTTCCACTGTGAATTTTATTATTTGTCGCATAGGATTCTCTACAGTGGTATCAGAGCCACTTGTGAAAGATTGTATATAGTTTTATGTACTTTTGTATGTGTTGGATGGCATGGTGCATTGTTATGACCCTTAACCCCAATATGATTATGGTTGTGTGTATGTGTATGTTGTAATGTAATTCATAATACGGCCTACGTGTTGTGCCTTCATCTCTATTTTTCTAGTTGTAAAATAGATTTAGACTCGAATGTAACTCGAGTTTTCTTATTTTGTAATGTACAAAATGAGAAGTGAAAAGTCCATTGGAGGATGAAGTTACAAGAAGGATGTCGATGACACATGATGATCGAAGGAAGCACTTGGAGAAGATGCTATCCCTAGGTTGACCATTCGATCTTCTCATTGGCTTGAGAGGATCATAATATACGGGCCATAACCATGTCACATTTATGCTTATATGTTGATATATGTCATGTGTGTATGTGATGCATGTTTAGATAATAATTTTGTTAATTAAGTCAACTCGGTATGCTTACCAAAGTTTGATACTCACTACTACCTCGATCATTTATTATTGGTTTTGCCAAAGCAAAGTGACACATTTTATCTTAGTAGAGTATGAGTGGACAATTGTGATATCCTACTATCAAACTTTGGGTTAGACTTAACTAAGTTACCTTAATTGGATTGAGAATAAAGATCTATAGAGATAGATTCAAAAGGTTGCTAGGACTCTCCTAAATCTTGTACATCAAAAAGATATTGAAGTAGTTTAGTATGGAAATTTTCATATAGTGAATTATTTCAATGTCTCATAGAATTTCTCTATATGATAGCATGTGCCCTTGAAAGCACAAGGTGAGAGAGAAAGGATGAGTCTAGTTCCATATGCTTTGGTATTTGAATCGATCATGTATGTCACAATATATATGAGGCTTGATGTCATATGTAATTAGCATATGCAGTAGATATCAATCCAATCTAGATGGTGGTCACTGAATTATATCATATCAAGAATATTCTTAAGGACTTAAGAAAAATTAAATATTTATTCTTTGTGTATGGAGATGGAGGCAGAAAATTCATCGTGGAAGGGTTCAAGAATGCTACTTTCCAAACTGACCATGATGATATCTGTCGAAGTTGGGACCTTATCAAGGAAGTGTTTTAAGCATGAACTATGGTTGATCAATAGAAAGCTAAATACATT
>NW_027428863.1:0-3840 GCF_044706935.1 Curcuma longa
CCGGTTAGCGGTGTACTACCTTAGATGAAGTGTGCCAGGGTGTGCCAGTTTCTGTCCAATTCTGTTCACAAAGAGCTCAGGTTGTGTTTCTTCATCAGAATCCTTTGTTTCTTTCTGTTTCTGGTAGTAGGGATTTGATATACCAAACACCTCAACATCTAGTTCTGAGATTGTTACTGATGCAACACTCCGGAGTCATGCAAAGGTGGATCTATACTGTTGTCAGGCCTGGTCTCTTGAAATTGTGATACTATATGGCTATGGAACTGTAACGTTGCTTGGAGAGAGCTTTGAGGGCTTCACTATGCTGCTCTTGTAGATTCTGTGCAGAAATTGAAACCTTGTTTCCTGCGGCAGTGCCTTTTCTTTTCTTACTATTGGGAATCTGATGGGGAGCTGCTGAGAGGTCCTTAAAGATTTTGCTGGTTTTCTGTTGGGCATTATCATTTCTCATATAAAATTTGTGTTGGGGCAGGAAATAAATCTAAAACTGCCTTCAAAATTGGTTCAGCAGTATTGAATTTCATATTGTGTGCCTCTTGCCAGTTTTGTTTAGCACAGCTGTGACCCATTCTGTTGATGCTGATCTTGCCTGTTCTGAATATTCTTAGTGTTTCCTCCTCCCCTTCAACTCCCTAGCAGTGTTTCTGATACCTACACTTTGGGGTGGCTCGGTCATCAGATTCAGATTCAGATTCTGAATCTGTTTGCTCCTCTGGTTCAGTGCAGATCAGTAGATTATTTAAGATTGCTAGTGGCTCCAAGGCAAATATTTGATTACTTGATGGCAATGTTATTGGCATTCTGAAATAAATTTTGAATCACTTTCTTCTAACGATTATCAGATGCTGCTTCTTTTTCAAATATTTTCTGTTGAAGAAAAGAACGAACTCGCTGAATTTCTTCTAGACCCAAGTGGTAAAGTTTACACTGGTGAACAAATAATTTTCTGATTTAGAGAGCTCAAAGAAATTCTTACCACCTGTTGGCATTTCTAATTACATATTGGAGGATGAAAAAGATCAGTAAACTGTAATATAGAAATTGTTAGTTTTGATGTTGTGTGAATCGTGAAAAGTAGGAAATTCTGTTTGTCAAAGCCTGAATCTGAATTCTGTGACTTTAGTGAAGCTTAATTCTGAAATATACTGCACATCTAAATGGGTTGAAGCTTTGGTAGATTCTAAGATTTACATGAATGTAAAAAAAAAAAAAAATTGAAACAACAGAGAATTCGAGCACTTGAAGAGGTTGATCAGATTTGGACAAAAATTCAGAATGTAGAAGTGCTGAAACTCTGATTTAGAAGACATGCGACTGAGTTTGAGTGAGAATCTGTACTTCCACCTCGTATTATTGAGTTTTATCTTACAATTTCATTGAATCTGAAATAATAGAGAAGCTGATCAGACTTACTTCTGTCACTGTATTGAAGTTAAATTCTGAATTTTAGAAATACACAGCTTTCAGCAGTTCAGAATCAGAAATGCAGGAACCTTTTTAGCTTGGATTTCTTTGGAATTAGATTGATGTGCCTAGTTTCTGCAGTTTTGAAACCTATGGTAGTTTCCTTATCATTGAGTTACTCAAGTAGAGTTCTTGTTTTCTCATAGATAAAAAGGTGTTCTACTTTTCCTAATCCTTTATGCCTCAAAAATCTGTTAGTTCTAGAGAACGACTAATTACTGCAGTTGAACCTGCCAAGCTGTTAAAGATGCTGATATTTGGAATGAGTTCCTAATATTTGGAATGTGATGGTAACCTTTCTCCCGATGATGAATATTTGATCAGCAAAGGGAACCATTAGCTCTATGAATTAAGTTGGAATTTCTTTTATGGAAACCTCCAAGCTTCTTCCCTTGAGTTATTCAGTACACCACCAGTTCAGAGACATAGTATCCTCCATAGTATTATCTATCAGTGGTATATCAGCCATATGTGTTGCCAGCAGTTTCAGTCAGAGAGGTCAGAATCAATTTCAGTCAGAGAGGTCAGAATCAGTTTCAGTCAGAGAGGTCAGAATTAGTTTCAGTCAGAGAGATCAGAATCAGTTTCACTCAGAGGGGGTTACAGATGGTATCTCACTCAGCACCTCCGAGTCAGATTCTGACAGAGTAGAGACTTTCTAATGCTTAGCCAATTACATGGCGGTCTTCTAGCATAGAGGTTAGTCATATCTATGCTACCACACGAGAGGAAGCATAGCAAACCGATAGATCGGTTATTCTGGACATGGTTTCAGTTATGTTGTACATGCTGATACCTCGATCTTATTGTTGATCAGTGATACCTGGTAGTGGGTTCTTGTAGTTGACCTATATGATTGATTTAGCAGTGATACTAGGTAGTTTACCTAGGTTATCTACCTAGTTGATACCTGATTGTTGCATTGTATGCCATGACATGCATAGCCAAGTGAGAGCTTCTCACTTGGCTACCAGGATTCATAAACTCTAGTACTTATCCTGGAGGTCTAGAGTTCGAATCCTGGGGGAGAGAAGATCGATTGGTAGGTTTTAAATCGATCCGATGGTCAATTCTGTTAAAATTTTCGTCACTGTAGCGTCTGTAATCGATCAACCGATCGATTACAGGGGCTTAATCGATCAGAAGATCGATTACCCCTTACGGTGTTCACAGTAGGCTTGGTAATCGATCAACCGATCGATTACAGCCTCGTAATCGATCAGCCGATCGATTACGGCCTCTTAATCGATCGGGTGATCGATTAAGAGTCGCTAATTTCGTTTCTCATTAAAGCGTGTAATCGATCAACCGATCGATTACACCCTCTGGTAATCGACCAACAGGTCGATTACCAGTCCTTCTGTTCTTAACCACAGTTTCTCGTCTAAGTCTATTAACTAACATGATATCATTTAACAACATTTAACATAAACATACGATATGTTACAAACTAACACATGATCATACGGAAACAAACCTAATTAAACTACAACCTACTGTAAATCTTAACAAAACATTAAACATGCAAAACGGAATATTATCGTTACTGATTTCAGGGTTTAACAGATACAGATACATGGTTACGGAACAGACTGAGAAACAATATATCTTTAGATACTGTAACACAATAAGATTATCAAATCTAAAACCGATTACCAACATGCACAACTTATCAGTTCTAATTCCTTGACTTAACCTGGCCTCGTAACCCTACTTCAATCGTTTAACTAGAGCAACATGAACGAAGTTTCTAAAGCAATAATCATTTAAACAGAACAACATGAAGCGAAGTTTCGAAAGCACATTTAAACTTTAACAATTATACTGCAGGTGAGGGAACTTACCGTGATCTTGGAGTTTCTAAGGGTTATACCGAGCCTTCTCCTTAACCTCCTTAGCCTTCCCTTGCAATCAGGTTGAGAGACTCAAAAACCTTCGGCGGCCAGAGAAGAAGAAACTAGAGAACGAAGGGAAAAACTCATCTTGTGCGAGGAGGAGAGTTTATAAAGAGGAGAAGGGTCGGCGGTTTACGAACCCATCCTCCCACGTCCTAGACCCACTACTGCCTCTCCGTTTGTTTAAATGAAAATCTATAAACCCTCAGGTTTAACAAGCATTGCCCTCATGCCTTTAACAAGAATACACTACTATCTCATATGGTTAACTTGGCTTGCTACATATTGGAGGTCCAAGGGTCAATCCTTGGCACCTCCACATTTCTTTTTCTTTTTCTTTCTTTTTATAGCAAAGCCTTTATGCGTTAACCCATTAAAGCAACATTCTTAAAACATAATTATTCATTTCTTTTTATCATCATCAATCTATCATATACATAACTCTTTATCCAGAATTTATCGAAGGAAAAGTCGGGTA
>NW_027428864.1:0-1748 GCF_044706935.1 Curcuma longa
TGTTATATTTGGGAGGTGTCCTAAGGCAATCGCCTTATGATTGTACTGTTTATTGAATAAGTAGAAATTTACTATTTAAGTACATATTTTATATGTTTGATTGGATCTTAAAATTATTCACTGAATTCCCACAATACATTTCATAGCATGAGAGAATTTATGATTAGATCACAAATTATGAGTTTCTCTACATGTGTAATTATGAAAGTATTGAAACTATCCCTAGTCGATGAATTGATGAACACGGACGTCATCAATTCTGTTGAGACTAGCACGTTTATACTCCTTGGTTTACCAAGCAGTATCTCTCACTAGCTGAAGACATTGGATGTTGAGAGTTAAACGTGGATGCTAGTTAAAGGTAGCTAGTTCATTGGAATGACCTGCCGTGAGACTTCATGTGGTTCTTTTGTATGTCAATGAAGTTCTCAGTGCAACTTAAGTGCGAGTTTCCTTAGACTTGCGGTATTCAAGTCACCTTGGTCGCGGAAGCTTATACTTTGACATCTTAAGCAAGCATCTCCAAGGAGGTGTGGACCCGAGATGATTGGGTATAAGTTGAAGTGCCCGAAGGTGTTTGAATAGCCCACAGAGGATTCACCGCTCTTTGTAAAAGAGACGTATACCCTACGACCGCTTGTTTGGATTGTTACTGAAAGTCTTTGGCCAAAGCAACACGTACAAGAATGTGGTATTCTTGGACACGTGTATGAGTAACTCGAATCCACAGAATAAGGAAGCAAACTTGGGCTAGGTGTGACGTAGTCAGCCTAGCGGGGACTGACACACACAGACCATGTCCTAAACCAAGTGGGTATAAGACGGTGAAAGAAACGAGACACGTTTTATTAAAGCTGCTGAAAGGTTTAGAAATTGTTCTAAAATCAGTTGTTGATTTTTTGATCAATTGGGGATTATGATGTACTACTAGTGCCACTCATGATCGATCTGAAATTAAGGGTTAATTACGGATGACCAACATAACCAGAAACCTATTGGGTCATACACATTACAAGTTTTTGAAAGGACTTAAAATGAGTTTGAGAATTATATTCTCAGAACAAAAGAAATCTGGTTAGACCGGACAAAGGCAAATGATGGATTCATTCTTATGAAGACGGATTAAACAAAATCAGAAATGATCTGGTTATTGAACCAGACAAATCGATTTTGAACCAAAGATTGAACCAACTTGGTTTGGTTCATGTTGGAAGGCATTTTGGCAAAATGGAAGGCATTACGGGCTTCATCTTGAGAAGACGAAACAAACAAAACTTGTTTGAATTGAATTGGAGTTCGTTTGGTTGTTGAATTAAATGTTTTGGTTGTGAACCAAAATTGAACCAAACCACAATTGATTCAAGTTGAATCAAACCATGTGAACCCTTAAACATTGAACCTGGTTCAATGGATAAACCCTAAAAGGTTCAAGCCCCATCTGGTCCGCCCCATCCTTCCTCAATCGCGCGGCAGCACGATGGCTTCTCCAACCCGACGTCGCCAACAACAAGAAGAAGAAGGAGATCTTCGAGATTGCAGGATCTCGCGCAAAGGAAGCGATAAATCCCCCCCTCCAGCCCTCACGCACACAAACAAGAAGAAGTTTCTTGATTGATTGCTCCTAGCGCAAGAAAGGGAAAAGATTTGATCTTCTTCAGAGTTTGCTGGTGAGCAATAGGTAAGAAGGATTGGCCAGTTGGTACAAGGATTCGGATTCAGCTCTTTAAAAGGGGTGGCCGGCTATGGTT
>NW_027428865.1:0-1241 GCF_044706935.1 Curcuma longa
GACACGGCCGTGCTGTTTGGCACGGTCTGGCCGTGTCAGCCTCTGGACAGCACTCAGCTTCAACGCTGAATGGCCAAATGACACGGCCGTGCTGTGTAGCACGGCCTGGGCGTGTCCGGCTCTGGACAAGCACATTTGACCTGTTTTCCCTTATCCATGATGAGTCACTTAAGCCCTGATGACTGAGAAGTCCTACAAATCAAATTGGATAAAAATCTGAACTCGAAATTTGTAGGAAAAGGTTAAGCTTAGGTTAAATTCTAAATTTAACCAACAAGTTATTGACCAACTTAAAGAAAGGTTAAGGGCTAAGGGAACAAGTAAGTATAACGGTCAACAACCTTAGGATCAGGTTGGACGTATGACAATGTTCTTAAGCATAAGATGTCGTATAATATCTTACGACGTATGAAATGAATATGTATGACATGAACGTTCACTATGAATGAAAGAAAGATGTTATGGAACGTTCATGCTATGATGGAAAGAATATATAAAGTATTTTACTTTGAATGAATGGCTTGTACCGGATCCTGAAAAGGAATCCAAAAAGGGAAGGGCACCCTAAGGCAGCCAAATGCCCCTAGGTCAAGACCTAGTAAACCGTGTAGTCGGGATTAGCTACCTCGTACTACTTGGTATGTGCGCGCAAAAGAAATGAATGGGTACAAGCCAGGGATCCCCAAAGAATGTTGATGATTATGTTTAAATGTTTTAAAAAGGAAATGATTTACATGTTTATGATACAAATATGATTGAATATGCATGTTTAGGAAATATTGATATGCTTCCATGTTTTTAAATGCTATGATGCCATGAAACGATGGATTTTGTGAGTAGGAAAGGAACTTACTAAGCTTTATGCTTATAGATACTTTCCTTATCTTGCAGATCCAGTTAACAGGTACTGAGCAAATGGAAGGCAGCAGGACATGGCTGGTGAAGATGTGTGTAGTAGTGACTTGATAAAGCCTTGGCCATGCAAACCTTTGTATATTTGCATGTTATGTTGAACAATGTTTAATAGGTTGTTAATTATCATGTGTAGAACTATATAACCTAGAATTGCCATGTAACCTAGGTTAGTTGATTATCAGTATTTGTTATCTGCCATGTTTATTTTATTTAAATTGCTGTCATATATGCATACATGTTATAAATAGAATTAAATGTTTCCGCTGCATGTTTAGTTTAGTTTAGCTTAGTGTTATATATGATAGTAGTTGAATGAATGAAATGAA
>NW_027428866.1:0-1624 GCF_044706935.1 Curcuma longa
ATGAATGATCAATTTTTAGCCGCATACCCGATGCTCGATCGATTATATCCAGCCTTCTGCGATTGAAGCATCATATCCAGATACTTGGACCCGGAGGTGAATTGTTCAAGCGATCTTCTGAGTTCACTGACTTGAATCTTCAGTTGAGCATTTTCTTCCTTGAGTTGAACTCGAGTCGAATCCTCAACCGAATCGCTCTGAGTCGGTGGCTCAGGGTTGATTTTCTCCTTGAGAATTACTAATTCCTTTTAAAGTGATTCAACCAAGGCATCAGCCTTAGCCAATTTCTTACTTAAACTAATAATTATTGAAAACAGCCTTTCTTTACTTATAGTGGAGTTCGGGCCTTCGGAAACGGTACGGATTCGTGGCTTTCATCGTCCGAGTCGTAGTCGCTCTAGTTCGGTTTGTCCTGGTCGGAAGAGCGAGGAAGCTTGTCGTAGGTTCTTCGTCCGATTCCTCGGAAGATGACTCGTCCAAAGTCGCCTTTAGCGCTTTCCGCTTTCCCTTTCAATCCTTCCATTGGTTCGGGCAGTCTGCGATAAAGTGACCCTTTCGACAGCAGCTGTAGCACTTCGATTTCGACTTTTCGGTAGTTGGAGGCTTTGATTTGTTGACCATGATTTTGATTTTTGATCAGCGAATTCTGTGCTTGTTTCGAAACATCTTTCAAACGAGGTTCACCAACTCCGAGGTTACTTCATCGTTGGCTTCGGAGTCCGATGATTCTGAATCTTCCAAGATTTTTTTCTTTTTCGAGTCGGTACCTACAATTGGCGCTATACCTTTCTCCTGCACTTCTGTATTAGTTTGTTCATGCAACTCGAATTCAAAAAATAAATCATCTAATTTTAATTTATTCAAATCTCTGGAAACTTTGTAAGTATCTACCATGGATGCCCACAAGGTATTCCGGGGAAAGGCTTTAAGAGCGTACCTTATTACGTCCCGGTTGTCGATGCTTTGTCCGATGGCATGCAGGCCGTTGAGGATGTCCTGGATCCTTGAGTGTAGTCCGCTTATCGTTTCTCCTTCAAGCATCTTAATGTTGTATAACTTATTAATTAATAAGTCTCGTTTGCTTACCTTGGTGTCGGAGGTTCCCTCATGAAGCTCAATCAACTTCGTCCAGAGGTCTTTTGCACTGCTGAAGGGTCCCACCCGGTTCAGCTCCTCTTTCGTCAGCCCGCATTGAAGAGTCTGGGTCGCTTTTACATCTACCTCGATCTTCTTTATGGTGGCGGCGTCCCAGAACTCACAAGACTGTGGTTGTCCATATTTACCAGTAGGGATTGAAAATCCCGTCAGGATGATGATCTACATTTCCACCTGAGTCTTTAGGTGGCATTCCATTCTGGTTTTCCAGTATAGAAAGTCATCACCCAAAAAACAAGGGTGGCCTTGTGGTGCTGAATCATTCTTGATGAGCCATTTATCTAGTACACAAGAAGAAATAACAAAAGGCTTTCCAAGACTAGGTCTTGGATTAGTAGTATGGGAGAGAAAAAGCCGAAAAAAACCAAAAAAAATTTTTGAACAGTGGTTGCACTATTTTCAAGAGCCCCCGCTTTGATACCAATTGTAGGATCGAGAACACGCTAGAGGGGGGATGAATAGCGTGTTT
>NW_027428867.1:0-1443 GCF_044706935.1 Curcuma longa
TTATCGCCTTAATTGGTATAGGGAGGTCCGGGTCGTCTCTCTCGGACTCAATGACTGGATGTTTATTCTAGACACATGGTGTAGGGTTTTTATTTATTAACTTTATTCATTCCTATCTACAACTCCATTTATTCATAATTAAATCCTACAATTACAAACATACATCATTCACAGGATACAAAATACAACATCACATAAAAACAACTTATTATATATATGAATTCCATTTATTAACATAAATTCATGATACAATATGAAATTCATTTGTTCAACATACAACAACATATACAAAACATACAACCTACAAAATGATTTATTCATGAATCAATTATACAACAACTATTTACATGTGATCACAACCAATAACAACTCAAGTCTACATTGAGCATATGCTTCTTACCAATCACTCATCTAACATCCAACTCACATTCTAAACAAACACCAAATTCATATCATTTAACACAAACATCAATACTTGATACAACTTAGCATTCCATTCAATTCAAAAGTAATTACTTCCACAATTCAAACAGTTAACATCTTGTTCCAATTCACCATTACACAGTTTCATTCATATGCACATGAATCAACAAATTAAACACTCTCAGCCGGCTACACTTCATGCCATCAAATTGCATCATTTGGTTGCATCCACATAATAAACTCTACATTCACAGTCCTAAACAATCTTTATGCTAACCAAATTCAACCATATAAACAACTTCCTTTGATTCAACGAGCTCAAGATTCCAACAATAAGAAGCTTCCTCAATACACATCAATGATTCCAACAAAACTCAACTTAGCACATGCTCATTCCATTCCTTTTCAATCATTCCAAGCATATAACCATCACAATACATTTTCAACAATTTGATTTAACACAAGACAATATGCTAGCATTCCAATACAACCAAACTTGCTGTCAAAAACTTATCAATTCATTATAACAGGCAATACAATCCAACCATAGCAACCAACAGCAAGAATAATTCCTTCAACCTAATTTAAGCAAGCAAGAACATGAATCATGGGGGTTTTGATTTATCAGTTAGCAACAGAAACAGAAATAAATGGAAAACAAACTAGGTTAAAGGATTAGCAGTGAAGTTCCTTCCCTTGCGGTTCGGAATAGAGGAACAGAGGATGATGAGGGAAAACGGAATGAAGTGGATGGAGCATCTCCGATCAGCTCCCAAACAACAGCTAACGCCAGTTCAGAACCGTTCGCATCAACGTGGATGAGCAAGCGTCGCCAGAGATAAACCCATCGCCGGCGAGCTCAAATCGGGGAAGACACAAGTTCCGGCAGCTGCTCGTGCTATCTTCCTGCTGCAAACCACAGACAAGTTAGAAAACCAAAACAACCCCTTACCTTGCGTTCTCGATGGAGGGGGCGGTCGGAATTCGGCCCAGCGTCCCGTGCCGGACTCCGGTGGGTGC
>NW_027428868.1:0-1057 GCF_044706935.1 Curcuma longa
AGCCGAAACTCTAGAAGTTTACAACATGAAACCCTAACTTTAACCACATGAAAACAACCAAGTTTATTCTTAAACATCATCATGAATCATATGTAACATAGCTTCTTCAAAAACATGTTTTTAGAAACCCTAACATCAACATAAAACATTAGAAATTCATGGAAAACTTCATCATAGCTATTATGTTGCAAGGTGAGGGGAGTCTTACCTAGGTCTTAGAGAATTTTATACCCTAAAGAAGTTTCCCTTGAGAAGTCCTTGGTTCCTCTTCCTTGCTTCCCTAATCCTCCAAAGCCCTAGCCATTGCCTTGTGAGCTTTGTGGAGGAAGAAAGGCCTTCAAGACCTTTCGGCCACAAGGGAGAAAAGATCTTCAAAGCTCTCGGCCAAGGAGAGAAAAGAGAGAGGGGGAGAGCATTTTCAAGAGGAGAGGAAGAGTGGCATTTGGTGAGGGGGAGGGCTATATAAAGGGGAGTGTTAAGAGGAGAGTTACAATACAAGTTGATAACTTCCCTCTTAACTCCTATTAACTCATGTAGTAAAAGTAACCAAGTGTCTCTTTACTTGCTAAGTGCCTCTTCATGAACCCTTAGCCTTAAATAGAATTTTCCCTTCATTTTCATAGCAAATACTTGCTAGAACTTGTGGCTAACTCATGTGCATCTAGGCTTGCCACTTTGCATGAGGCCTAAGGTTCAATCCTTGGCACCTCCATTCTTTTTTTTTTCTTTTCTTTTGGCAAAGCCCACGTAGAAAGCCCAATACATGTTACCCATTTCATTAAACCCATTTCCATTTCTTTTGTCATTGGCCAAGCCCACATAAGGGTTAGGCCCATTCTGAAAACATTAACCCATAGACACATTTAGGGCATACCCTACATTTTTGGTCTATTTAGGGTTCTATCCCTTCAATTTAAGGTCTACTTAGCATTTCTGTCAAATTTCCCTCATAACTTAGGCTTCCTCCTTATGGTCATGTTGACATTTATAAAAATATTGAAAGGCTTTTGTGGGGCGTTATAGTACATGCTCTTAATCCCAATATAATAACAAACAC
>NW_027428869.1:0-1080 GCF_044706935.1 Curcuma longa
TATCTACCGGAACCTGGTGTGCAGATACGGGTGCCACTGATCATGTCTGCAATTCATTGCAGGGGTTCTAGGAAACCAGACGACTACATGAAGGGGAGATTATTGTCTATATGGGCAACGCTACAAAGGTAGAGGTTGTTGCAGTGGGAGAAGTTTATTTAAAGTTTGAGAGGAATAAAACTTTAGTTTTGAGAGATTGTCTTTATGTACCTAATTTTAGAAATAATTTAATTTCAGTTTCTAAATTGTTTAAGGATGGATATTCAGTTTCTTTTGATAATAAAGTTATTGTCAAAAATAATAGGATTAATATCTGTTCTGGTACATTGGTCGGCAATCTATACACTCTCAATCAAATAACTCTTACGATGCAACAAACGGAAATTAATAACACATCTTCTAACCTTAATAAGAGAAAAGAACCTTCACAGATGAACCAAACATATCTTTGGTATCTAAGGTTAGATCATATTAACTTGAGTAGGATCCAAAGGTTGGTAGCCGATGGACCTTTGGGTTCACTGGCAGTTGAAAATTTCCCAACTTATGAATCTTGCTTGGAAGGTAAAATGACCAAGAGGCCTTTCAAGGCTAAGGGGTATAGAGCCAAAGAGGTATTAGAGTTGGTTCACTCTGACTTGTGTGGTCCAATGTCTGTCCAGGCAAGAGGTGGTTTCGAATACTTCGTCTCTTTTTTAGACGATTATTCGATATATGGATACATATACCTGATACGCCGCAAGTCTGAGTGTTTGATAAGTTCAAAGAATTCAAGGCAGATGTGGAGAAACATCTTGGTAAGAGTATCAAGACACTACGATCTGATCGTAGTGGCGAATACCTCTTGGGAGAATTTAGAGATTACTTATCAGAGGCTGGAATTCAATCCCAATTGTCCTCACTTGGTACACCCCAACAGAATGGTGTGACGGAGCGAAGGAATAGGACTCTTATGGAAATGGTTAGATCGATGATAAGCTATTTAGAATTATCGAATTCGTTCTGGGGACTTGCTCTAGAAACAGCAACATATATTCTGAACTTGTTACCTTCTAAATCAATACCCTCTACTCCCACAGA
>NW_027428870.1:0-5715 GCF_044706935.1 Curcuma longa
TAAGGGCTCTAGAAGGCTGGAGTAAGGATTGAGAGGTGAAGCACCGCGGGACGACGCAACCCTAGGGTTAGCAATCGACCGCCGTTTATGATTGCTTATATAGAAATCGCGCCAACAGTCGACAGATAGGTTACCAGTCGACTGATAACAGTCGACTGAGCCATTAGCAGTCGACTGATTCCCTTTGTGAAAAATTTACAGAAAGATCGGTCGAGTGTAGCAGTCGCAGTCGACTGATGCTTTTCTGAAAAATTCCAGAAAGATCAGTCGAGTGCTCCAGTCGACTGGCAGTCGACTGATGCTTTTCTGAAAATTTCCAGAAAGATCAGTCGAGTGTAGCAGTCGACTGGCAGTCGACTGCTTCCTTTAGTGTTGTTTTCCGAATAGCACCAGTCGACTGATGGTTTGTGTCAGTCGACTGATGGTCTGAAAATCTATTTCTGATACGAATTTCAGAAATGCTTAGAAAATTCCACAAAATTCAGAAAAATCTAAAATTTTGCATGTTTGTTTTGACTTGGGAAAAATATAGTTTCATGAAAAATCCTCTTGTTTCCACTATTTGATACGAACTTGAAATTTTTGGCACAAACTTGCAATTGAATATCAATTACAAGATTCATTGTGAGTTCATTGACACTGCTAGTGTTCCTAATTATTGCTTAGATATTGAAGTGATATTAAGTCATTTAAAATGTTTAACTATGATCGATGAGCAATGTGTCCATTAATTAAACACTTGCTTGTCCCATAGTTGATCTAAATTTAATATAATGATACAATTTATGTTTCATCTAAGTGCTAAAGAGCACAAGTGAAACATGAGTATCGTCCTAGCATCTCACACTTAAATCAATCAAGCCCATGCACATCAAGAGTCACCTTATGGTCTTGTGAGATGTAAATTATTTTTCATAGGATCATGCAATACTAGCAATCATCAATCAACAAAGCACATTCCTAAACCCCGTCTTAAATTTGTGAATTCACTTCGGGTAGAGGTTTAGTGAATATATCCGCAAGATTAGCTTTAGAATCAATATAATTTAATTCTATGTCTCCTCTTGCAACATGATCCCTAATAAAATGATGTTTTATTTCGATGTGTTTAGTTCTTGAGTGATGAACAGGATTCTTTGTTAAATTAATTGTGCTTATGTTGTCACATAGAACTTGAACTTTGGAGTAGTGAAGCTCATAGTCCTCAAGTGTATGCATCATCCATAACAATTGAGCTACACATCCTCCTAAGGCTACATATTCTGCTTCAGTGGTGGACAAAGCAACACAATGTTGCTTCCTACTACTCCAACATACTAGGGAGGATCCAAGAAATTGGCATCCACCACTAGTGCTTTTTCTATCTAGTTTGCACCCTGCATAATCTGAGTCGGTATACCCTATTAGATCAAAATTTTGGTTTCTAGGGTACCAAAGGCCTACATTTAGGGTTCCTTTAATGTATCTCAAAATTCTTTTAACTATTGCAAGGTGAGACTCTTTGGCACATGATTGATACCTTGCACACATTCCTACCGCAAATAAAATATCGGGTCTACTAGCGGTTAGGTAAAGCAAGCTTCCAATCATGCTTCTATATTGTTTGGAATCTACCATTTTTCCTTCAACATCATTGTCCAATTTGACATTCGTTCCTATGGGAGTTGAAATTGATTTTACATTTTCCATTCCAAATTTCTTTAATATTTCTTTAGCATATTTTGTTTGAAATATATGAGTTCCTTCATTTGTTTGTTTTACTTGAAGTCCTAAGAAAAAGGTCAACTCTCCAACTAAATGTAACGCCCGCCCTTAATCAGAGCCTTGACGGACGCTACAGTTTGTTTTCATTCATTCATACTAATAATCACAAACGAAAATCCCAAAATTTTGCAGCAGAAAAAACATAAAATATCGATCATGACAGGGAATTCATATATGATAAATAAAAACATAATATGCATGTATTGTCTAGATTATTAGGTTTTAATTCAAACATCATGGCATATCGAGTCTTAAACCAAACAGTACACAATCCAAACATCCAACAACTGATGTGCTTCCGCAAGTGCACGGAATATCGCCAAGTAATAAAAAGATCGAATCCACAGGGACCGTGGAACTACTTACTAAATCTAGCACAAAAAGGTGGAGAGAATATAGATCATGAGTTGTGTGGGGGAGAAAGGAGTGTTTTAAAGTGCTTTATCCTAAAAGTCGGAGAAAGGGATCGACTGTGACACTGATGGGTGAAGCGATCCTAGGATTTCGGACTCCTCAGAGAATGGATTAATCGACTTGGATCCTCTACCTTTCCTCAATAACTGTTCAATTGTAGGAATGTCAACCAAATTATCCAATTCAACCTCGTCAGGTATCCTCGAATTAACTCATTGGTGTTCTTACGTCACTCGTTATTGGTTTGAAACGGTTCTAGAAGCCCGGTTCAAGGTCTGCCCGTGTCACTCAGGCGCCCCGGAAATACTAAAAGAACCTTATCCACTGTCACTAGATACCCTTTTACGGATCTCTCCCCAATAACGAATGACCGCTAACTATTCCTCATAAGAATTCAACTATGTATTAGAAAACCCTTCGGAATCTCGCCCGGTTCAAGGTCTGCCCCTTTTACAGAGCGCCCCGGTATACGGCCTAATGATTCTCCAATTCATAGTAAATCCCTACCCTCATGGATTCATACACACAAGTTATCATCAAGCACAAGCACAAATCCACAAAGCAATGCACAGTATTTCATAGAAAACGGTAGATTAATCAAATCCAAATACAATCATCCATTACATCTGATTTATCCTACATCCTAGAATCTAGGGAAATCTACTCCATATCGAGGAGAATACAATCCAAAGGAAAGAGAGAATACATCTTGTTCCCAAAGATAAACAAGAAATGCAGGAAACTAGACTTATCTTCTTCCTCGGAGTGAAATCTCTGCGTAGATGAGATGGAAATGGTCTGGAGCAGTCGGATCGGTGATGGATCGTCGAATCTCTCTCCGAAATAGGCGTCGGCGGCTCTAGAACAACTCCGGTGGCTCTCCAAAGTCTCCCCCCTTTGCTAGGTCTCCAAAGAGGCCTATTTATAGTGCAGGGTTCGGTAGCAGCTCGCCTCCGTGCACACGGCCGTGCCTGGAAGGCACGGCCTTGTGTTGGCTTCCGGCACAAGGTAAGGCACGGCCGTGCCTTGTGGGCACGGCCTGAAGCTGTGAAGCTCTCGGATCAGGGGCACGGCCGTGCCTCTTAGGCACGGCCCAGAGTAGTCCTTCTTCTGTTTGATGGCACGGCCGTGCCTGGGAGGCACGGCCACACACTGGCTGGAGCTGGATGGCTGGACACGGCCGTGCTTCTGAGGCACGGCCTGCTGCTTGGGCTCTTCTGTTCTTGCACACGGCCGTGCCTGTGAGGCACGGCCTTCAGCTGAGGCTGGCTCCAAGGTGAAGACACGGCCGTGCTTTGGAGGCACGGCCATGAACTGGCTTGGTTCTGTTTTGAAGCACGGGTGTGCTTTTGAGGCACGGCCTCTGGCTGATGCTGAGGGGAATTTGGCACACGCCCGTGCCCATTGACACACGGCCAGAAGTTGAATAGACATGGCCGTGCCTATGAGGCACGGCCCTGTCTTGCCTGATCTTCAATAGTACTCCGTTTTGCCCGTTTTCGCTCCAATTTCCACCCTGAAACATGTTAAAGCACGAGCAGATCCCCGAACTAGGAAATGTAGAATATATGCCTAAATGCATGAATAAGGGATGCAACATACATAAGAATAAAGCAATAAGCTCAGAAAAGATGTGCAAATAAAGCATGAAAACAGGTATACATCCTACGCACATCAGTCGAATCATCTTAGAGTCCCCTTTAAATTCTTAATCCTATCATGAAACCCTAATCCATTTTATCATCATAGGAGGACATCAAATGATATTCAAACCTATCAACTAGATTTACAACATCACTTGAGCTTCCTACATGGTTTAGCCGAAACCTCATGGCTTGGAAACCCTAGGTTAGGCTTAACCACTTGATACCCTATGTCTTGTTAAAGTTTCATCTAACCTTTAAAACCATTTGCTAGGGTTAGAACATCTCTTAAGCCTCTTGTTTTAAGGTTGGCCGAAACCCCCATTTGGCATGAACCCATTGATTAGTTTTAGATCTAACCACATGAGACCTTAACCCATGTTAGGAATTCATCACATAGCATTTGCAACCATAGTTAGGCTTGAAACCTAACCTAATTCCCTTGTACCTATCTTGGCCGAAACATTTAAAACATGGAATCCAAGATTAGGTTTAAACACATAGATCCCAAATCATCCTAGGAAATCATCATATAGCATTTACAACCATAGCTAAGTTTGATCATGCCTTAGAGTCCCAATTTCTCTTGTTGGCCGAATACCTTAAACATGCAACATGATGTTAACTTCAACCATATGAACCCTAAATTTTCATAGGAAAACATCACATATCATTTCACCCATAGATAGGTTAAAAACATAACCTTAAGCCCTAAATGTTCTTGTAGCCGAAACTTACATCATGGCATGAAACCCTAGTTTTTAATCTCATGGAAAACTAACCCATATAAAACTTTATCATGTAACTTTTACAACCATAGCATGCTCAAAAACATAACTTTGAAACCCTAATATGTAATAGCCGAAACCTTAACATTTTACAACATGAAGCCCTAAACTTTAACCACATGGAAAACAACCAAGTTTTATTTAAACATCTTCATGAATCATATAGAACAAAACTTATTCAAAACATGCTTTTAAAACCCTAATCATCACATCATGGCCGAATCCTTCAAGAAAGGTTTCTACATGCTCATATAACACATAAACTTTAAAAATCCATGAAAACATCAACATAGCTATTATGTTGCAAGGTGAGGGGAGTCTTACCTAGCCTTTAGAGAATTTTACCCTAAAGAGAAGAAGAAGATGAAGCCTTTGTGAAAAATCCTTAGCCCTTCCTTGGTTCTCCTAGATCCTCCTAGCCTTCCTAGAGCCCTTTCCTTTGCTCTCTTAGCTTTGTTGATGAAGCAACCTCCCAAGAAGCTCTCGGCCACAAGAAGCACAAGAGAGGAGATGGAGAAGAAGTTGGTTTCGGTGAGAAGAATGAGGGAAAGAAGGAATTTTCGGCAATGAGAGGTTTAAAAGGCTTTAGTGGAGTTGGGAGGTTACATTTCCCTTGAAACTCCTCCCTTAAGTCTCCTTTAATCATGAAGTAAAGGCAAGCAAAGTGCCTCTTCACTTGTCCTTATGTCCATTCATGTACCCTAATCCTTAAGTAACATGTCCCCTATCCTTTTCACAAGAAAAACTTGCTATCCCATTTGGTTATCCCATGCTTCTACTAGGCTTGCCATTTCCTTGAGGTCCAAGGATCAATCCTTGGTTCCTCCATTATTTTTCTCTTTTATTTTTGCAAAGCCCACATGAGATAAGCCCATTTAACTTATCCATTCTTTAAGGCCCAATTTCATTCCTTTTTATCATTAGCTAGCCCATATAAGGGAAGCCCATTATGAAAACATTTAAACCATAAAGCCCATTAGGAAAAATCCTACTAATGGCCCATTAAAGCTAAAAGCCCATTTAACATCAAGGCCCATTTAGTAAATTTTACTAAATTTTCTTTAATCTATCATTCATTATTATCCAGGAATTATTGAAGGAAAATT
>NW_027428871.1:0-35040 GCF_044706935.1 Curcuma longa
ATCTTGTAGCAGCGTCAGCCGCCGTTCATGCTCCAGCTGCGGCACTAGCCGCCTTTGTTCTCCGGCCGAGGTGTTGGTTGTTCGAGCTCTGGCCATGACGTTGGCCGCTGGTAGCGTTCTGCCCGCGGCGCTGGCCGCCAATACTGTGCTGTCAGTGGCGCCTGTCGCAGGCGGCCTTGCTCCCCGGCGCCGGACTCTTGCATTTCCCTCCCCTTTCATTGACTGTTCCGACGGTGCAAGGGTCCCTCGTGCGCCAACGACTAACACAGGGCGTGCGCGCCCTGTTTCCTATGCGGCGGTGCTTCACCCCACTTCGCCCTGAGCATCCAAGAAGAACCTTGAAGATGTGGGTGATGACTTCAAGCAAACTACGATCAATCATGACAAGCCAGGAATTTCTATACAGAGGAGGAGGTTGCAGGTATGGTTGAGTGTTATCGTTTTGCTTTGGTTGGCAAGTTCTCTGATTTGAGGCCCAAACCACAGATTGTGCTTCAAGCTTTTCGAAACTTGGGGCTGGCGGGTTTCTACAATATTCATTTTCTTCGCTCGGGGTACATGTTCATGCATCTATCAACAAGTGAGGACATGGCTAGAATTTGGACTCGGGGAATATGGTACATTGGAGGGGTTCCTCTTCGGATATTTAAGTGGACTCCAAATTTCTCTTACACGATGGAATCTTCAGTTGTCCCGGTGTGGATTCAACTTCCGGATTTACCAATTCATATGTTCAACAAAAAAGAGTTGTTTGCGGCGGCTAAGATAGTGGGAACTCCTATAAAGCTTGATGAGGCTACGACGGATTGTTCAAGGTTAACCATGGCTCGGGTATGTGTGGAAATAGACCTCTTGAAGCTGAGGATTGAAGAATTCTGGATTGGTATTGGGGAGGAGAAAAGACTGCAAAAGGTGGTATATGAGAGGGTGCCGAATTACTGTAAGTAATGCCTTCATTTAGGTCACTCAAAGGAGGAATGCTATGATAATGGGAATAGGCATTTTTATGTGATCAAAACATTGAATGCACTGTGCTTATGGATCATAACCAGTTTATGCATATGAGTTTGACTTCTCATCTTTTTTCTGGTTGTTTATTTGTTACTGTGGTATATGCTAAATGTGATAGTAGGGGAAGGATGGAGTTATGGGAAAATTTGATGGAGGCCAGACCGGCTGAGGATGAGTTGTGGATGGTAGGGGGAGATTTTAATGTCATTACAGGGCCGACTGAACACTCTGCAAGAGTCTTAGCAAAGCCAGGAGCAGTTAGGGACTTTAACAATTTTATATTGATGGCGAGATTGTTGGATGCTGAATTTGTGGGTGATGCGTACACATGGACTAATAATAGAGTGTGGAAAAGATTGGATAGGGTCTTGCTGTCTTCATCTTGGAGTGCTAAAGATTTTGGTGTAAAAGTGGAACATTTGAGTAGAGCCACTTCGGATCACTGTCCGCTTTTATTGTCATTTCCTTCCTTTGTGCTTTCGAAGGTTTCCTTTCAGTTTCAGAGTATGTGGATAAAACATGATGAGTTTCTTCTTACAGTTCGTTTGAATTGGATGCTTCCTTGTCAAGATTTGGGCATGCAGAAATTACAAGCCAAATTGAAGAGATTGAAGAACCATTTAAAGTGGTGGAATAAAGATGTATTTGGGAACATACATGAGAAGGTGCAAGCGGCTGAGGCTGAGTTTACTATGGCTGAACGAACATTCGATGCAGATCCAACAGTGGAAAATAAAATTCACATGGCTAACTCCCAAGCATCTCTACAAAAAGCCCTACATATGGAGGAGGTTTTCTGGAAACAAAAGGCAGCAGTTAGATGGATGGGAGAAGGTGACAGAAATACAAAATTCTTTCATCACATAGCTCAGAAGAGGAGGATGGCGGGTCGTATTTTTCGAATTTGGCAGGATGGGGTGTGTATAGAGAAACCAGAGCTACTCAAAGCATCAGGTGCAGATTATTTTGAGAACTTACTGGTTGGGGAGGGATGTAGAACGAAGTACAGCAAGCATGGAATATATTCCAAGATTGATCAGTACTGAGGAAAGCATAGCATTATCAGCCAAGCCTACTATGGAGGAAATCAAGCAGGTGGTATGGGATATGTGTGAGGAAAGTACGGTGGGGCCAGATGGCTTTTTTGTAGCATTCTATGTGGCCTGTTGGGAGATTATAAAATTTAATGTATTTGATGCAGTGCTGGATTTCATACAAGGGGGATCGCTACCACGTGGTATGGCGGCTACAACAATAGTGCTTATTCCCAAAATTAAGAATGCTCAAAGGTGGCAGGATTTTCGGTCTATCAGTCTATGCAATGTATCGAATAAGATCATCTCTAAATTGATGGCGAACAGGTTGAGCAAGATTTTAGATAAAATCATCTCCCCTATGCAGAGTGGGTTTGTGGCAGGTAGAATAATTTCTGACAATATCTTGATGGCCCAAGAACTATATCATAAGTTAAATTACCATGTTCGAGGTGGCAACTTAATTCTGAAGCTAGACATGGCCAAGGCATATGACAAAATTCAAGTGGGATTTCTTGTTTCAGATCATGGAGGCTTTCGGCTTTACAGGGGGGTGATTGATATATTGAGAAGATGCATTGTGGATTGTTGGTTCTCGGTACGCATCAATGGGCAACTAGCAGGTTTCTTTCATTCAAAGAGAGGGCTTCGACAAGGGGATCCTATCTCCCCTTTACTTTTTATTATTGCTGCCAAATTTTTTTCAAGAGGTTTGGAGGACTTATTTAGCAGATTCCCACAGATGTTTTATGCTACGGGATGTGATTTCAGAGTTTCTCATTTAGCTTATGCGGATGATGTTATGATTTTCATGAATGGCTCTATTAACTGTGTAAAAAAATCATGGCTTTCTTGAACTCCTATATGCAGTGCTCGGGACAATTGGTAAATATCTCAAAGAGCTCTTTTTATCCGGCTAATCTGATTTCTGCTGATAGGAAATTGCAAATCTCTATGGAGTCTGGAATTAGAGAAGGAGTTGGACCTATTTTGTATTTGGGAGTTCCTATCTTTTCAGGGAATAGGAAGTCTATTTATTTTCAGCCGTTATTGGAGAAAGCAAGGAAGAAGCTAATGGGATGGAATATAGCACGGCTCTCTCATGGAGGTAGACTACTTTTGATTCAAAGTGTGTTAAGTTCCCTTCCTATCTATTTGTTGCAGGTGTTACAACAGCCAAAATCAGTGCTACATCAATTAGAAATGATATGTGCGAATTTTTTCTGGGGATCTTTGGCGACAAAAGGGAAAGCACATTGGGTTTCTTGGTCTAATATATGCAAGCCGAAACTTGAAGGTGGTTTAGGTGTAAGAAGGCTAATGGAGGTGTCAACAGCGGTTTCTTTGAAGTTGTGGTACAGGTTTCGGGAACAGAACACTTTATGGGCGAGATACCTTTTGAAGCAATATTGTGGTGCAACTTCTCCAGTGGTGGTGTCTATAAAAGGGAATGCTTCTCCAGGTTGGAAAAGAATGGTGACGATGCGAGAATTGGCGGAAAACCAAATAGGTTGAAAAATTGGTGATGGACGGCTGAGCTTTTGGTATGATGGATGGCTCGACAGTGGACCTTTATTCAGATCTTGTGATATTGTAGGAAACAGGGAGGCTACTGTCTCGGATTTTCGGGATGGGGAAGGTTGGATGGAGAACCGGTTGAAGGAGGTATTGCCGGCAGCAAGGGCTGAGGAGGTGGCTGGATATTCATTACAAGGGGGAGGAAGGCCTATGATGATTTGGAAGCCAACACCCAAGGGGGTTTTCTCTATGAAGTCTGCATGGAATTGTGTTCGTGATCGTCGTCAGGAGTGGAGCAGGGGGACGGTAATATGGAGTAAGATATTGGTTCCTAAAATCTCAATTTTTGGATGGCGATTCATGTTGAGAAGATTACCAGTGGATTCTATCCTACAGCAACGGGGAGTTAGTTTGGCATCTAAGTGTCAACATTGCAAAGATGAGGAGTCATGGGAGCATCTCTTTTTTCGGTGCCAGGTAGCTATGGAGGTATGGATGTATTTTGCGCAATTGTTTCGTGTTAATGATTTCAGTAATATTGAAAAGTGGAGGGTGGGAGATAGATGGAGGAAGCAAGGACATATCAGAGAGGCTCTTCCTTTTTTGATTCTTTGGTTCTTATGGGTGGCGCGTAATGATGCAAAACACCGTGATATCACTTGGGCGGCACAAAAAATAATTGGGACAATTTTGCAATATGTGATTTTTGGCATGTCTGCAGGTTTAATAAAGAGTTTGCATTGGAAGGGATATTCTTCGGTGGCTTTGGCTTTTGGGATAGAAGTTCAGAGGAAGGATGGTGACTACTATATCTGTAGTTAAGTGGCAAAAACCAGCAGTGGGCACTTATAAACTTAACTCAGATGGATGTTCAAAAGGAAATCCAGGCAGGTCTTCTTATGGTTTTCTTATTAGGGATCATGATGGCCAGGTTGTTGCGGCGATGCATGGGAGTTATAGGAGAGGGTTCCAACATTATGGCGGAATTGTTCGCAATGTGGAAAGGCTTGGAATTGTGTATAGCAAATAATTTTTTCCCGGTATGGCTAGAGTCAGATTCTTTGGCGGCAATTCATATTATTGAGGCATCCACTTGTAGTTGGGAACTTCGTCATTTGGTTCTCAAGATTCAGGAGGCAGTTCGACGATATCATGTGAGGGTGTCCCATACTTATAGAGAGGCGAATATGGCGGCGGATTATCTAGCAAACAGAGCTTTTGATGTGGATGGAGATAGACTTCTAGATGGAAATTCTATTGATAAGGAGTTGTTTGGGATTTGCAAATTGGATAGATTGGGATTGCCATATATACAATGTTCTTCAAAGCCAGTTAGTAGTAGTGGTGGTTGGTTGGGTGATGAGGATCTGGTGAATGGGCGGCGGGGGAGATGCAAGTCAGAAGAAGGATGTGGTGGAAGGGGCGGCTATGGAAGACTTAATGCAGAGATGGGTTTATTGCTGAAGACTTGGAGGTTCTTTTTGTGCATAGATGTAAAGTTGGTAGTTTTAGAAGTTGCATAGTGATTTTATTTTGAATTACATTGTAAAGCGTTTAGTTTGAGTCATGTAATAAGTCATGCTAGAAGGTAAGGTTTGGCCCCCCCTTCTAGTATGCTTTCTCTTCTTCATTAATAAGATGGTTTTCTTTATAAAAAAAACCCTAAACCCTAAATCCTAAAACCCTAAACCCTAATAAACCCTAAACCCTAAAACCTCTAAATCAAAACCCGAAAATCCTTAAACCTCTAAATCCTAAACCCTAAACCCTTTCCTTAAACTCCTAAAAAATTCTAATACCCTAATTATTGATGAATTATATTTTAATATGTTAGAAATTGTGGATTCAGGAAATATGCAGAAAATACGAAGTTGGATGTATAACAAGAATTTACCTGAACGTAGAGGTTTGACCGATGAATTTATTGCGGGATTAGAATAATTTATTGAGTTTGCTACAAATAAGGTCGATTTTATGGATGGAGATAAGATAAGATGTCTATGCAGAAAGTGTCACAATTGTAAATTTTTATAATGTAATAAAGTACGAGAACATCTTTATAGATTTGGTTTCACCCCTAATTCCTATAATTGGACTTCTCGTGGTAAACCGTTCATATCAGATGAAGATTATGGACAAAATATACAATACTCAGGCATGGGAGATCAGAGTTATTATATAAATCAATTTAATCCATATCAGAGGATGGTAACTGATGCTGGGGGTCAGAATTTATTTGCTGAATCAAATGGTCCAAGTTCTAGTTTTCCTCCAATGGTTGAACAAATGTTTACTCCTTATGCTTATGCATCACCGTTGGAGGAGACACAACTACCAGGAGTTGATGAAAATTTAAATAATGAATCATATCTGAAATGACAGGAATTATTGAGTACTGCAGATGAACTATTGTGGGTTGGTTATGACAATCACAGTAAATTATCTGTTACAGCAAGATTGTTGAATGACAAAGCAGAACATAATGTGTCTGCAGATTATTTTAATGATTTTGTTCAAGTTATGGGGGAGGCATTGCCACGTGATCACATAATGCCCAATGATTATTACATGTATTTATTGCTTTATTTGTATTTGATGTTATTGCTTTATTTGTATTGGATTTGATATGCTTGTTTGTTATAGGTTATATGTATTTATGAATCGATCAACAAATAAATTGTTTCAGAAATTTTTTTTATTTTGCAACGAAATTGGCGACGAAAACTGATTTCATCGTCAATTGGCGACGAATTTTGCAATGAAACAATATTCGTCGCAGTTATATCATAACTTACTGTTTATATAATATTTGCGACAAAATCACAATTCATCGCCAATTAGCGACGAATCACTGTTCATCACCAATTGGCGACGAATACAAGAGTTCGTCGCCAATTGGCGATGAATTACTTGTTTCGTCGCAAATATTTACGACAAACAGAAAGTTTTCATCGCAGAAATTTGGCGATGACTTTATAGCAACGAAAATTTTTCATCACAAAATTCGTTGGAAAACTATTTGCGATGAATTTTTTTAGAAAATTCGTCGCAGAATTCATCGCTAAATGCTATTTTTTTGTAGTGTGAGAAAATGAACTGTTGACTTCTTCAGCGTCGACTTCTATTTTTATGTATTTCTGTACATCAGTCGATTGCTCCAAGGGTCAGTCGACTGATGGGCTTCAATAGCTCTTTAATTTGCATTTAATTAGCCAGCTGTCACCCCAACAGTAGTCTATCAGTCGATTGCACCATCACCAGTCGACTGATGTCAATCGACTGATAAACTCGACTAATTTCTCTGTTTGGTCACCAGTCAACTGGTGAACAGTGTCAGACAACTGATCCATCTGAAACCTCTGTGTGTACTTCTGATCAACCACCAGTCGACTGCATCAACAGTGCCAGTCAACTGATCAAGCTGAAACTCCCCTTCTAGCTTCTTTTTCAGCCCTTAGCCTTGACACAAACCTTCAAACGTCTTCCACAAGCCTCGTGCCCTTCCTTGCACTATCTTGAGATGTTTCCCTCAGCTTCATCATGCTAAGTCTTCCTTTGCCAAGAGGTCGCGCCTCCGGGACTTCATCCTTTGCCAAGAGGCCGCACCTCCGGGACTTCACCAAATGCCAAGAGGTCGCGCCTCCGGAACTTCACCAAATGCCAAGACTCCACTCCTAAGCTTTCTTGTGGAATTTATTAAATTCTTAAGCCTCAAGCCCATTTCCTAATTTGAAATTGGAAGCATGGTAGTGTGTTGCTCTTAACAATAGAGAAGGCACCTTAAAAGAGATTACTATAGGTGTGAGGTGGATTTATCAAAAAATTAAACTTGTAGATGGTAGGTGAATTAAAGGACCTATTTTCTAATTCGGAAGGGGGAATATTGTGGTTCAGAATTTATTAGTTGGGTTGTATTTGATTTGTGTTGATTCTTGTGTTGATTTGATTTAATGTGGCATAATACTATTTGACATTTGTTACTATTGTTAGCAACTTTGAGGTGGAGACTATATGCTTTGGGCACAAGTCATCCAACCTTAACTCTACAACTGTTATCACAAAAATATACAACAATGAGATTTTCAAGGTGTCAGTTATCTACAATGTTGGCACTGACTTAGTGAATAGGTAGGCAGTCCTACAGGCAGCTGATGAGTCAAGGAGAAAGTTGACACTAGTGTAAAAGAAGTTATTTTGTGCTAGTGTTGTTGGGCTGATGCAGAATCCTATTGAATATGAGGTTTTTGTATATGGTTTTGACATTCATAGATCTTATAAATAGTTTCTGTGTTGATTAACTTCCTGATACATCTAGTTGTTCATCATTTGCATTCGGGTTATAATGTTGAATGATCAATTGTCATTTTGAAAATAGAGTTATTGATCAGATACCTTGTAGATTTGCAATCAGTAAGGGCAGAGCTGATCTATATAATTAACTCCACTACCTAAACAGAGTTATGGATTCTAATTTGTAATTTTGGTGGGTGGTTGGAGGTGTTATATCATGAGAAGTCTAAAGACCATTGTAATTTTGGTGAATTTCATACTTTCATACTCTAAATTTTGTCGTGAGACAAATTTATTGATCTTATTACTTAGGTTTAGTTGTGAGTAGATTGAATTGAAGCACAGTGAAAGCATAATAGGGAGTGATGCATAATAAAATTCTTAGATTAGTCATTTGAAGTATAATTTGAATTACTATGTTATTTCTACGCTATATGAAGATAATAAATTTGGGGATCAAATTTTTGTTAGTGGGGAAGGATGTAAGATACGAAAAAATTAGAACTCATCTTGCGAAGACGATATGAACGAACTGGTATCATTCAAATTAGAGGTCGTTTGATTAGTGAACCAAAGAATTCAGTTTTAAACCGAATTGAACCAACTTAGTTTGGTTCATCACAGAAGAGATTTTGTTAGAACGGGTACAACGAAAAACTTAATCTTGGGAAGATAAATTCAACAGAATTGGTTTGAGTCAAATCGGAGATCGTTTGATTATTGAACCAAGTTTGAACCGGTTCACTACAGTTATTGGTTAGCTACAGTTGCGCTTGGTCCGGGTTTGGTTCATTTCCTAAGGCTGGTTTAGCCCCAAATGGGTTTTCTTTAGCCGGTTCATGCGGCTAACCCTAATCGCCACTGTACCTCCTCATTATAACGAGGAAATCGTAGCTAACCCTAATGTTCGGTTTGTTTCCTCGCCACTATAGCCTCTTCTAGCTGGCGCAACGAAGGCAGCGGTTTCTTCGTCCCCAGTGTCGCGACGCAACCCTGTTTCCTTACGATCACCTCCGTCCGACCGTGAACTAGCTCCGTCCGACGGCAATCCCGCATTGTCTAGTTGCAATCTGAGCCTCCTCGCCGTGCCGCCTCCCTCTGTTGGTGTTCGACCATGATTCCTCCCCCTGCCAAGCTCGCAATCGGGGTGTTTGATGAGCGTAGATCATATACAGTATTTTAGCCTTATTTTAACGCTCATCTACTTGTGATTCATTGCATATGCTACACTTTGTCACACCTTATTCTTTTATATTGCATATTTCTACTCTTTTGCTCGGAGATCTGCTTTTTGTATTTTTTGTATGACAGGATGCGATTTTGAGCCAAAATGATGCATTATTGATGGTGGAGCAAATAGTGGAGAAAAGAGGCTCACACTGGCCGTGCTCGCTGTCACGGGTGAGTCTCTTATGCAGCAAACACGAAGAAATGGAGGAGAAGAAGAAACAAGGCAGAACACGGCCGTGCCTACCAGGCACGGCCGTGCCTCACATACCCACGGCCTAGACACGGCCGTGTCCTCCAACAGAGCGACGACAGCAAGGGCCGTGCCTAAAGGCACGGCCGTGCCCACTTCTTCAGCTAGATCCAGCTAGGGGCCGTGCCTCAAAGGCACGGCCGTGCTTCATTCCAGAGACGCGCCAGGTGTAGGCCGTGCTTCTCAGGCACGGGCGTGCCTTCCAACAGAGCCGCGACCTTCTGAAACCGTGCCTCATAGGCACGGGCGTGCCTAGCAACAGAGCAGCGGCTGTACATGGCCGTGCCCACTAGGCACGGCCGTGTGACGGAACGTACACGGGCGTGTCTACCTACCATTCTGGACTGCTCTGCAGACTTAAAGTAAAATGGGCATATCTTTCAGCTCCGATTGAACCACGGGCCGTGCCACCCCTCAAAATGAAGCTAACTTCGAGATCTACAACTTTGCTTCAGGGTGTACAGAACGTTGACAGCTCTAGGCCGTGCTAAAAGGCACGGCCGTGCCTCCAAACAGCGGCCGCGCTGGGTATTCTGCCCAAACTGCAGACCAAACTTCGAACCAACATAACTTTCGGCTCAGATGGAGTTATGGGTCGGTCCACCACCCAAATTGAAGATAATTCAAAGCTCTACAACTTTGGTTCAGGGTCCAATTGAAGAAAACCGGGTTTACTTGGTGAAAAACCCCTCGAGGCGGAGCCTTGTGAACCAGGGACAATCTGGGCAGTTTTGGGTGAGTATAAAAGGTGGAAACAAACCCAATCTTGGGTTATCTTGGGTCATTCTCCAAAACCCTTGGTCTTGGCTTGGCGGCTGCGCCTCCCCCTCTCTAGGGGAGGCCCTAAACGCTCCATCCTTCGCCGATCTACCTCGCCATTCATCTCCACCGATCCATCCTACACCGGAGCAAGAAGATCTTCAAGAGGGGAACCACGCTTCAAAGATAAGTCTTCCCTTTTCTTGTGGATGACTATTTTCATGTATTTCTCTTGTAATCTTCTTGTAATGGAGTAGATCCTTGAGTTTAGGATGTAGGATGAACATCTATGTAATGATGGTGATGTATGAACTTGTTTATGACATTTTCCCTATTCAATGAAATGTTTACCTTTGTTTCATGTGTATTGTGCCTTGAACGTGTTTGATGAAATGTTTGTGTGAGCAAATATGCATGATTATGAGGGGTAGATTACTTTGTAGGGAGATCCGAGGCGGTATACCGGGGCGCCTGAGTGATTACGGGCAGACCTTGAACCGGGCGAGTCCATAAGTGATTCCTACATAGTGATAAACCCCCATAAGGGATATCTAATGGTTGATGGCCACTAGGACAAGGTCCTTAACAAGATACCCTGTGACAGAGGGTAGGAATCTAGTAGTATTTCCGGGGCGCCTGGTGACAGCGGGAATGCCTTGAACCGGGCTATCTAGAATCACCTTTACTAGAGGGTCACAACATAGGACTTCAAGGTCAATTGCCAACAAAGCCTGACGAGGTAGAGTTGGTATTTTGGTTAGAATCCCTACAAGGTGGTAGACATTGAGAATAAGGGAATGAACATGAATTAGGGACTTCACCTAGCATGGATGTGAAACCGAAATCCTAAACTTATCCATCTCATCCATAAACCCCAAGCCAATCTCTCTTCTTCTGTCACATACAACACCAATTCTCAACTCAACCATTTCACTCTGAGTCTAGATAACTATATTAGTGACATCACTATAGCTAATACACAGTCCCTGTGGTTCGATATCTTTTTATTACTTGACGACATTCCGTGCACTTGCGGTAAGCACATCACTTTCCTTTTTATATCCATTGAGTATTGT
The DNA here is from genome assembly GCF_044706935.1 of Curcuma longa. Lineage (NCBI taxonomy): Eukaryota > Viridiplantae > Streptophyta > Magnoliopsida > Zingiberales > Zingiberaceae > Curcuma > Curcuma longa. Next base: position 11,169 of record NW_027428871.1, read on the forward strand.
ATACTCACCACTCAGACCCTGGGGTTTCCTTGATTCTCCCCAGGTAGCAGGTAAGGATGTCATTTGAAGCTTGGAGTTCTACTAAACTGCCCTATCTCATAGTAGGTGTATAATTCATTGTTTTTACATCGCATATTCATTTTTAGACTGTATTGGATTGTCATTTTATTTCATAGAGTTTTGAGTCATGTTGGTTGGTGGTTCTATAAATTTATGTTCAACTTAATGTGGACTTGAACCATAATAGTTTTCCATTACAGTATTTCTATTGTTGTAGCTTTGTGGAGTTTTATCGTTGCTTGTGGTGAGCTGTATCGTAGTGTTTTGTGATTTTTCGTGGTTATATGGTAGTATGTGCACTGGTTGGATATGTGGTTGTAGCCGTGTTGGCCTTTAATATTGTAATTAGTAGTTTATTCAGTTATACTAAATAAGTATTGTCCGTGTGGGCTTTCTATACCACCATGTATCAGGAAAAGTTCGATTGTTATAGGAGAGATGCTGTTGAAATTTTTCGGACGGCTGTCTCTCGGAACGTGACAATTTTTATCATTTCTCTTCTTATGCACTTAACACATGACCTGATTGTAGTCCAGAATAATTTAATCTAAGTATTTTATTCAGAATTTTCATAGAGAGAATGGATGTTAAATGCACATAATAAGCAAAGAATAGATGAATTTGTTTGGTAGTATTGAACAACAATTGCACGTAATGTCTTTCAATTATAAATTGTTATGCATAATAAAATATGGATTGCATTTGACTATCCACGAAATTTTTATGTTATCTATTATAAAAGAATTTGAAAAAAAAACGTCTTATACTCCAAATGCAAGCAATATGTACAGAATATTAATTATTTAATTAAAGTTTATTAATGATAATGGTTCTTACATTGACTAGATCAGATTAGGATAGTACAATAGAGAGGTATTATCCCTATAGCTAAATCCAAATAGATGGAATCTATTTCTTATGTTTATTGACCATCTAGCTCAACTCTCTATCAACACAATGGACTGGTGAAAATTATTGTTAACTAATATTTTTACTATATATCCTCTCTCTTTCTTCTTGTTTTAATATTTCTCATCAAAATACATATATAATGGAACACACAAAAATATTATAAAAACTTGCATAAGTTCAACCATCATTCAATAGAAAGGTAAAAAAGAATCAATTATAAGAAAGAAACAATCTAAATGATAAAAGAAAATTATTACTCATATGATAAACTCCCCAAAACCTAATTAACATGGATCAACTTTCCTATAGATATCATTGATGATTTTCTTGTAGATCCCCTTCCTTCCCACAAAAATTCTTTTGCTAAACCCACATAAGATTTATTATTGTTCATCATCTTTAGTGTAGTCCATTATTAAAATTATTGACAGCCAAGATTACAAAATAAGTGTAAGAAAAAGGAATTAGCAAAATATATATGGATGTGTAGCATCATAATTTTTTTTAAAAATTTGCACTAACCACAAGTTCTATCACCATTCAACACACAAAGGTGGAAAACAATCAATTGTACAAAAGGAATAATCACAATGGTAGGTCAACCAGAATAAATGCGATAATGTTCCTAGTCATAAATGAGAATTATATTTGTTATCTTATGACTAAAGGTATCATGGTGACAGGAATTTCTTGTAAGCAATTTGGTTCAACTCTTAGTTCAATCATTATATTATGGAGAGAGTAATTTAGTAGCAAAAATAACTAGCAAGAAACTGTTAACACTTCGCAATATTACTAGCAGGATGCATAATAACAAATGACAACTAATTGAGAAAAAAATGATCAAAGATTTTAAATAATATCTAGAATTATAAATTACATTGAATCTCCAAAAATTAAGGATGCTTCCTCAAGAAATTGATGAAGCTTATGAGGAGTATCATCAACAGAAACTTTAACTTTTTCTCTTCTCGTTCCTGTATGCTTAGGTAGGAATAACAGAATGCCAAAAAAGTGTAAGAACAAAAGGTCAAAAAAGAAAATTCTCACCAAGGTTGTCAAAATCGCGAGTTAACTCGGTGAGTTTACGAGTTTACGAACTATTATTTCAATTCCGTGTTGAATCAGCTTAAAATCGGGCCCCCTTGTAAACTCGTAAACTCGCGAGTCAACTCGGTAAACTCGGTAAACTCGCGAGTCAACTCGGTAAAACTCGGTAAACTCGATAAACAAAGGAAATCTTTGTTTGATGTTTTCTTTTATCAAATTTGGGCAATGGAAGCTTATTTGGTGTATCTATTGGACTATTTTTGTATGAAATTTTAAATTTGTCATTTTGTAACTTGATGTTGAAACATAAATTTTGAAAATTTCATATCTTTTCATGTTAAATTTTCATGTTTAGTCTTTTTTTATATGTGAAAACATGTTGTTGATAACTATGTTTATGCTTTTTTATTAGATATGTGAAACAGTGATTGTTCTTATGAAGTTATGATCAAGTATATATTATTTGACATTTTGTAACTCTTTTTTGGATTATCTATAAACTCGTATGAGTTTACGATACGAATTTACGATACGAGTTTGTGCACCCTTAACCGAGTCGACACTGGAATCGTGAGTTTGACAACCTTGATTCTCACACATATAAATAATGTTATAAATAGTTGTCAAAACCATGCGGGAATATATATGCGACAATTGAGATTTATCGCACTCGGTGGGATTGACTATATAGATCCTTTTACACTATTAGATTTTATCTCCTATTATATAATTATCTATATTTAAATAAATTTTATCTTATTTTATTATTATTAATTAAATTTTATTTGATTTTTCTTCTTCATTTAATGTGCATATTTATCATAGTTTTACCTCACCTAACTAGAACACATATAAAATATGTATGATTACCAAATTTGAATTTAGATACCTTCATTATTTCACAACATTCAAATTGATGATAACGTCAAATCAGATTAATATACCAAGGAACTTGATAGTTGATATCAATAAACTACCAAAAAATTTTCAATCAATAAAAATTTTAAAATGGCATTGACCAATTCCATACCAGGAGCACTGTACCAACATCACTAATTAGTGAAATGACTTCACCTTGTCGAAGCTTCTGTAATATAGAATGTTCACATTCAAACTCATTGAATTTGTGATAGCTAAGCTACAAAACAAAGTTATATTCAGAGAAAAACAAATTGATGATATACAATTGGTTATTGAAAAATAATTACAAGTAATGCAACAAATTAACTCACAATTGGAGTTGTAATTCCATAGTAAAGAAGCAACTTCCTAGAATGTCTCTTGTCTTTGAAAAGTATTGCATCTGCAGATTTAAGAATGCACAATGCCCTATATTTTTTATGATAAGAACTATGATAGGATTTTAAATTTGACAAGAAAACCAAAAGAAGATGAAATTTTGTACAAATAATAATTTCTTATTTGTGTAAGCTTTATTTGCCTAATTGAGTAAATCTTACATACATGTTAAGATCATACATATTGCATCACCACAAACTATATCATTCCTATATGTATAAATACACACTGTTTAGTGAAGTTTGATAGCTTCTTCTCAACCATGGTCACACAACACCTCCAAAAGATAAAGGCACAATTAATTATTCTGCTAATACATTTTTGTTAAGAGTTAAAACAAGATCTTTGTTCAAAAACAAATATGAACAATAAAGCATATTAACTATACCATTACCCTCAAAGACTTGAAATCAAATTCACATTAGATGCTCTCTCATTCTAAATATCATTCACAAATATATGAGTTGTAACTCACTAAATCATCATGTTAAAAAGGCATTGTATGCTTTAATTTGCATTTGTTACTTGGTTTATCAAGTTCAACATCTTCAGACTTAATTGCCTGATATAATCTCGGTCATTTTTATTCTCGTCTCATCTTACAAGTAACTGATCTTCATATAAGAACCATGATTAGACTTTTAAAATTTAACACCGACTTACCAAGTGATCAAATCTAGTATAATATGTGATCTAGTAAATGTTCTAAACAATGCTTATGAGATTATATGAGAGATGCACCAACAATAACTATCTTTTAACAACCACATAACTTATTGCAAGGTGATATCTTACAATTGGAGTTGCAACTAGGTACAAAATAAATTTTACAGGTACTTGAAAGTTCAAAGACTACACTGTTCAAATAATGAAAAGTACAGATAGTATGGATATAGAAGTAGTTACTCAGTCTCAAATGAATCCCTGATCCAAGAACCTCTCTACTCATTTCAACATGTTCTGTATTGTAGCTTGAATCATGAGGTGCAAAACCAAAATAATTGTTGTCTGTTGTTTGCTAGATTCACCACTATCAATTTTAAATGAAAGATTGTTTGTATCCTCGATCTACTAGTTCTACTATCTAGCGCAGAAGTCTTCCGCATATTTTCAAGTTTTATTTCTTCATGAGTCTCTTGGTTTAGCAAAGGCATGCTAGAGCTAAGACCAATTGTATCTCAGAAATTAAAACTAGCACCTTCTCGATAGTATAACTCGACAATTATCCAAAAAGAGACATGTGTAAATAGACACAAAAAAAGATAACTTCTTTGGTAAAAGAAACTATATATTTATAAGTAAATAATAACAAATCACAATAAGCAATAAAAGAGAATTTTTGAACAAAATGATTTTCCAAATTCTTAAAATGGGATTAAGTTCATATTCAACAGTAAATGATTAATTTCAGGACCTTGAGTTGATTGGTTCTATTAGACTCAGAGCTTATATTGGGGGTTCTATTGTGGATGTTTCGTCAGATCAGGTGGGTACTCCTGTGCTTGGTCAACACAGGTCTTCATTTTATAGTACATGACTATCTTATTATTCATTATCCTGTTATTATCCTGTTGTTATCCTATTGGCATTCGTTGCGGGATTCGTTGCTTAATACTTATTGTTGACCTTTGATATGATCTGTTATTATCCTGTTGATACTCCCGTTACCTATGTGTGTTATCTAGTTGATACCTTTTGATACTCATTGATTGATATATGCCTGTTGACTTTAATTGATCTATCCATTGATAGTACAGTCTTAATTTTGTATCATTGACCTATGATGACTTATCTTGGTTCATGTTGAGCTATATTATTTATCCCGTTGACACTTTGTGTTATTCGTCGCTTGACACATGCTGATTGACCTTTGACTGATCTCGTTGACTCATGATGACTCCTTTTGATTCATATTGATCATGCTGATTAGCTATACTATTATATGCTGAGATGATCCTCATGACATCTGCATGTTGTTTGTTGTTGATTGTTATATCTCACTGCCTGTGTGGGTGAGATCATTATAGCACTGCCTGTGTGGGTGAGATCATTATAGCATGCTTGTGTGAGTGCTATGCACTGCCTGTGTGGGTGCGATCATTATCGCACTACCTGTATGGGTGCGAACATTATAGCACTGCCTGTGTGGGTGCTACGCACTGCCTGTGTGGGTGCGACTATTATTGCACTGCTTGTATGGGTGCTAGTATATATTTGTTGTATATTATACTACATTATTGTTTACAATATCTTTGTGTGTGATTGTTGCACTTGTATGATATATGACTGTTGCACTTGTATGATCTATGACTGTTGCATTGTATGCCATGACATGCATTGCATGATTTTACATGATTCCTATACCTATTACACCGTATTGATCTTCCTTTGTTATCTTAGTTGATATATCATGATCTATTACCATGATTCCTGTTACCTGTTGATTAGTAGTTATCTTTTCCTTATGTATCCTTTGTAGAGACTATATACCTTTTTATTACCTCAGTTGATATATCATGTTCTATTACCCTGATTCCTGTTACCTGTTGGTTAGTATTTACCTTTCCTTATTTATTCATGGTAGAGATTGTATATCTTCTGTATTTCTGTTGTTATTACTCCTGCTGATATTTATCTTTACATGCACTTCTTCCCCGTACCCACTGAGTATCTGATGCTCACCACCCAGACCCTGAGGTTTTTCTTGTTTTCTCCTCAGGTAGCAAATAGCTTTCTTGGAGCTTGGAGTTTCGGTCGACTGCTGCTGTCTCACATCAGGAATTGGTTGTTGGTTGGTATAGTTGTTTTCGTTCAGTTGTGGTTTTGTATTCCTCGTTGGATTTGTAGTGTGGACATGAATTGTAGTGTGTTGGATTTATACTTGTTATCGGTTGTGGATTCGGATTTTGATGTTTCCGCTTAGTATGTGTTATTTTTGTCGCATAATTGTCTAGCCATGTATGTGATTATTGTTGTGTGTGGCCGTGTAGGCCTTATCTTGCAGGTTTGTGTGTATCAGTGATGTGTATTGGACCTGTAATCCTATTTTCAGTCGCCTGTGGTTGTGTATACATGTATGTATTAGAGGAATTGTCATAGTTACTAGGGAGATGTTATCGAAATTTTTCGGACGGCCTCCGGAGTGTGACACACACTATAGATATGGGGCACACATCTATACAGTGGATCCCACATCCATGCAGTATAGTGTGTCATGTTGCATTTTCATGTTGTGTTTTCATGTAATATATCATTTCTCAAGAATAAAATAACACATAAAGATAGCTACATATCTACCAGTAGACTAGACTGTCATAATTGTAGTAAAAATAGAATCCGTTATTCTAACAGTCCTACATGATTGGTCTCACGATTATCTATGAAGAAGTATATCGAGAAGTTATAATTGATCATTGTAGAGAGGATATTTTTCCTCAAGACTAGACTATCACAAGCATCATTAGAATTTATTTCATCATTTGAGAAATTGTGAAAAATTAGACTCATTAAAAGTTACGTTGGAATACTTAGTTGCATATATTATGTTTTTTACTTGATCATTCATGTATAAAGTTTGATAAACAAGTAATAAGATGTATTTTTGTAGGATATGATAATCAAAGAAAAAGGTGAAAGTGTTGTGGCCCTACAATAGCAAAATGTTACGTCTCGCGACATGTGATATTTGACGAAGCTTCATTGTAATGGTCACCTCAAATGATTATCTTATTAGATTCAAAGGAAATTGAGAAGAAATTATAAGAAAGAAAGATTTAGATAAAATAAACTAATTTAAAAAATCACTCAAGAAGTGGAATCAAATAAGAACACCTAGTGACAAATTACTTGAGATCACTAAATCTCCATGGCAAATAGAAATATATCAACAAATTGAAGAAAAAGTAAACGAAGTCAAATAGAAGAAATTCATGTAGATGAAGACATGAAGACGAAGAGCAACCTCAACCACCTCTAAGAATATATCTAAAAATGATTGAGAAAAACATAGAATACGATTCTTTACCACCATAATCTTCAACTTTTTACATATTAAGATTAATACAACCTAGCACTACCATACAACAAAATACCATTTAGATGCTTAAACATTCTTGAGATCAAAAAGTACATATTGACAAAATAAAATCCTCATACTTGAGACACATAGAAAGTCCTAAAATCCATAGAGTCACTTCCTTGTTTCATCCGTGACACTTCCTTGTTTATTACTAACCAAAGATCTTCAACTTTTGTAGAAGAGGAATGGGAAAAAAACACATGAAGAAATTATAAAAGACTTTTAGATGACAATTTTAATTTCTTTCCTAAAACAGACATATCTTTGACTACCAAGAGAGAAATAATATTAAAATTATAAACCATGATACTAATCCAAAAATTCACCCTAAGATCTTTTAAATTTTAGATGCTCGATTAAAAATTCTCCCCCTAACTTTTTATAGCTGTAACATTTAACAAAAATTATGGTACAATATTTTGTGACTTTTGGAAACAATCCCATTTAACCTTCTAAAATTTCTCCTTTTTTCACTTAACAGAATATCTTTGAATGTCGTTGTCAAAATATTTTCATAATTTACACCTAGAGTAATATTGTTACTAAAAAATCTTGGACTCTTTTTTAAAAAGTATTTTGTTGAGAATGATATTTTATTGAGTGCATGAGACTAACTGAGATTTATCATCATTTTACCTTTTATATATATTTTATATCGATCCAACGGACAGAAATAGATTGCGATTGATTCGAACCAAAACGGAATCCTAAATCTTGGGGATCTTCACGTTAGTATCTAGCAATTTGCTGTTACCGTTGTGAGCCTATAAATTAGTACGGTCGATCTATTTTTTTTTACCCAGAATCAATCGCTGCTCGAATCGTCGAACGATGAGGCGATACAGCGCAGTCGGAGACAAAGATCGCGGGCTCGGCCCTAGCCCCGGTGGAGGGGACCGTGGTTCTTGGTCTGGTTTCGGCGGCGGGGGCGGCGGAGACCGCGCTTCTACGTCTGGATTCAGAGGCCGGGGTGGTGGCGCCCGCGGCTCTAGGGTTGGATTCGACAGCGGAGGTGTTGTCGGCGGGAGAGGGAAGGGGAATTACACTAACGCATGCCTGACGATGCACCAACCCTGGGCCTCCCTCCTCGTCCATGGCATCAAGCGTGTGGAAGGAAGATCGTGGCCAGCGCCTCTCACAGGTATTTCCATTTTGCTTGTTCTTTCAATCCGTTCTTTTCTAGATTTTTCTCTTCGTTCTAGGCTTTTGGCTCTCATGTCCAAGCAAGATTAAATTTTTATTCAATTTGAACTGCCCGATATTTCACTTCGTTTTACGCTTTTTTATTTATGAAAGTGGTGTTATCAATCTATAATAAAAGGGGCTAGTATAGTAAAATCAGCTCTAGGAAAAGAAATTATGTTATCTAAAAACACAAATAAGTAAAATATCAAGGTATATATAGATGTTGATTGGACAGAGCAGTTGAGGATAGACGATTAAACTTTAAGATACCTTACCTTTGTAACTGGGAACTTAGTTACATGGAGAAGGTAAAGTATTGTTGTTCAATTTAGTGCAGAAGCTGAGTAGAGGGATGACTATAGGAATTTATGAAGCATTGTGGTTGAAATTTCTCTTACAAGGCCTAAGCTACTCTTTGAAGAAACCAATTCAGCTATACTGTCATAATAAAGCAGTATATGATATAGCCTATAATTCAATTCAATATGATCATACAAAGCATGTTGAGATAGATAGTTTCCTTATTAAGTTGAAATTAGATGAAAAGGTTGTGGAACTACCAAAGATTCTGTTAAAAGAATAGTTAGTTGGTATCTTTACTAACCGAAGGAGCTCTCAAAGTTCTTAAACAAGTTGGGCATATCTAACATCTATGCACCAACTTGAGGGGAGAGTAGAAAAGCATTATAGCATATAGAGCCTTTTTCATTCGAAAAAGTATGTCAGTTTATAAGTCGTTTTATTTTATAAGTCGTGTTATCAATTTATGAAAAGGGCTAGGATCCCATGTACTAGATTGATTTTTTGAGAGTTAATACAATTTTAATTTCCAATAGATTGATTGTTTTCCCTATGAAAAACTTAGGGGGCGTTTGGTTTGGAAAATGTTTTCCATTTTCTGTTTTCCATTTTCTATTTCCAGTTTTCCATTTTCTGATCTAGTTTTCAGAAAACAGAAAATGCGTTTGGTATGATATATTGTTTTCTGTTTTCTAGAAAAGGAAATTGGAAAATACGTTTGATTATTTTCTGCACTCTTCTGATTAATTTTTAGAATTGCAACCTTTATTTTAAGAGAATTGCGCAATCAGTTGAACTTTTGATTTGTCTTGTTTGCTTCTTACATGAATTCTCAAAAGCTTCTTTGTTTCCCCCTATGGGTTTGAGTGATTGATGTTTGGTTATGCTTCGAAGGACGTCTTTGGATACATGCTGCTTCAAAAATTCCAGATCCTGAGACTATCAAAGCAATGGAGGATTTCTACAAGGAGATATACTCTGTGAATGGGATCACTGATATCAAGTTTCCAGAGCACTATCCCGTATCTAGATTGTTAGGTATGTCTTCAATGGGTGTCTGATTTTCTGTTCTATATTTTCTTACTACATGAGTGAGCTTAGCTTTTTAGCTTAATGATTCTCTCCATTACTCATTTGTTACACGATTGATATGAAATTCTATTGTTAAATAACAAAATGAACCATTTCCAACCTTTATTACGTTAGACAAGTGATTACAAAGACGAGATAGTTTGTAAATGTAAAGAATTTGTTTTTCTCTATTTCAGGAACTTTGATATCTATTTCTTGGGCAAGAAAATGTCTAGGGTTTTGCTTGATTGTTAGGCGTGGAGATGTCCATTTCTTGACTTCCAACTTGTTATTTGATCTAATTAATTCAAAATATCAAGCCTTTACCTCAGCTCTTTATTTTGTTACCCCACCCCAACCCAATATTGTTTATACAGCACTCATTTTGACCCTTTATATGTATAATATACCTTCAAGTCCTACCCAACTTGAATCAGAGCCAGAATTTTTTTACTACCTAAAATCTGACTTGATCAGGCTGACACTGAAAACAAGTTAAGCGCCTTGGTTTAATAGTTAATAACATATTGGAGAGATGCAAACTTAGTGGTTGCTCACTCGTTTTCCATATAATCACTCTCACTTTCTGTTTATTTCTCTGTATCTCCTGTTTGCATGTTCATTGATAATATAATTCAAATTTCTGGCCAAAATCATCCATTAAAGATTTAAAGAATTTATCTTGCAAAAGATCATTTTGTTTTTAGAACTGAACCTCTTGATAAAGTTCTGCAAACAAATCATGTTTCTTTGAATGAAAAGACTCTACATAGTTTTCCATTTTAAATTTTAATTGTAAAAGTAAACGGTTTTTTTTTTGAGGTTGTGCGTCCCCTTATAAGATGATTTTCATTTTAATTCATAAAGATGGAGGGGTTTACTAAAGAATCATATTCTTTTGGAGAAGAACTACTTATCACTTTCAGAAATCTAGATTACTTTAAAAGACCGACTCTATGAGCAAATTTTTAGAGAAATTGGAAAATATTTTTGTTGGTTTTTCCTAATATTTCTATAAATATACATTCTGTAGGTTGTATTGAGGTGGTGGGCTGTGTTAGATCTGAAGAACTTGTGAGCTGGGAACAAGTACCTGAGTCGGTAGGAACTTTATTCCTTATTTCAGACATTTTTCATTTAATCTGTTCTATTTCCTATGGTTTTAACTTTTAACTATGTTGTGTACTTAAATTTCTTCTACTTTTTGTTGTAGGTGAGGCTTGAAGGCCTAACAGACTTTTGCTGGTTGTGTGAAAATCCACAGGTATTCGGCACCATTTCATGGCTAGAATAATAATCAGACTGCTTAAGCTTCAAACTGTTGTATGGAGTTTTTGTGTCTTCAATTGTTATAGCATGCATTACTTTACTTCTTTACAAAATAGTTCTCAATGATTTTATGGTAACATTGCATATTAGCTCTAGATATTTAGTATTAGGTACAACAACACTAGAATGACCTTCAGATTCCAGCTATTTCTTCAGCTTATGTGAATTTCTCTTAATTTCTGCAGAAGTTAGTAGTCCCATTTGAAATGCGTGGATTTCAAGGGGTGTACAACTTGGAAAAAAGGGTATTCATCGAAGTTCTGCTTTTTGAATGAAATAAGTATTTCTTGGCTTTCTGGCTTGATGATCATGTGATGATTTTCTCCATCAGGTTTATGATGCAGCAGTCAGAGGTCTTCGCCCTACTCAAGGCCCTTTGCCCGTGAAGTTTCCACTTCCAGATCCTCATGATCCCTTTTCACTCAAGCCAGGATCCCTTGCGCTGCACTTCAGAAACAACAAAGCACCTGCATCAGTGAAAACTCCTAGTGTCAGTGCAGCTATTGCCGGCGCACGAGCTGCTTCGACACAGTTCTCCAAAAGTAATCAGGGTAACTTGTCTAATGCTAACCACGGTAAATATGCTCAGCAATAGGCATAGGCAGGAACTAGTTACAGGAACGAGGATAGAAAGTAGCAGGGTTCAGAAAATGAGACAGGGTCTTTTGGGCTGTTAACAATGACGAGCAAGATTCAAGGAGGATAAAAAAGGGAAGAATTTGGCTACATCTCAATGAAAAAGCCAACACAGTTTAGTAGAACTCTACGGTTATTTATTGTGTATCTAATTGTCTGTCTAATGGGCAATATTGCAGTGCTACCAAATGACATTAGAATTGTGTATTTCTAATTGCATTCAATGAGCAGCTCATAATTTTTGCAAATGATTTTCCTCTTTTTTGTACGTCCTGTTGTGCATTTATATAACTGGTGCTGGAATTTATTACCCTCGAAGTCTCCATGTTTTTTTTTTTTTTTGGGTCTGTGGAGATCTCCGTGCTGTGTTAGTTACTCATCATGTTTCACAAATTCATTATTTATATAATAATTTTGACCGAAGCTGCATATGATGACTTAAAAATTTTAGGGAAGACAAAGATAATTTTAAATTTTGATCAATTTAAATTTATATAATAATTCTGATAAGATTAATATAGGAGTTAAAAAACAGAAAAGAGAATAGAATAACTTCAGGTATATAACAAAGGAGAATATTTAAGATGACTATATGATCTAAACTAGTTAAAAATAAAAAATAAAAGCATATGATGATTCCAAGGCTCTAGAAAATACAATAATTAGATTTGGCTAAATTTACTAGGTGATCTCTTACAATTCAAAACTAAGAACATATAATGACTTCATAATCACACAGGGATCCATGTATTTGTCAAAATTATTGTGTGGACTTAAGCTAATCAAAATTGAAACTCAAAGGTATAGAATGATTCTAGATGTTTTATAGAACACAAACGATGAGTCAATTTTAAAATTAGGATAGTTTAGATTTATATAGTAATTTTGGTTAAACTACTATATGAGCATAAATTAGTTTGTTTGTAAAATTTGATTAATATAAATATATGCAACAATTTTAACAAAAATTACTATATGAATTTAAAAAATTCAAAAAGTAAATAAATAAAAGGATAGTGTGAGTCAACGGTGAAGAAAAGTATAAAATGATAGTGAGAGTAAATAAATAATAAATAATTTTGTCCAAACTGTTACTTATTTCAAAGATTTCTGTGACTCTAGATTCATCTAATAAAGTTTTCACGGTGAAATAAAATATAAAACTATAAACTATAAACTATAAAATTCTCTAAGCATTTCACCCTAACTTTTGGCAAACTATTTGCAGTGTGAAGATGCCCCTTGCAAATTGTGCAACTTAAACTTGGCGAGCAGTGAAAGGCTAAAGTTTAGTATCATTGTTGGATTTATTTGGTGGATTTGAGGCTAGAGCATATACAACAAAGTAATAAATATATTTTTAAATTATAGATTAAAAATAAAAACATCCCTTTTATTTTTATTTTTATTTATTAAAAAAATGAAATGTTCTTTCCATTTTTAAATATTTTTCCCACGTGACCAAAGGTAGGCATGGATCCACTTGTGGCAGGGATCTACATGGGAATCCTGTACGGAGCTAATATTTTATGGTACAGTGGGGAATCAGTGAGGATCGGCGACTTGAACAAATAAATAAAGAAAAAACCAGAAAAGGCTACACCAATCAGCAGCTCCTCCAAGTTTTTCAGTCATGTCCGCAACCTACGACCGAGCCTCTGCCATCAAGGCCTTCGATGAGTCGAAGACCGGCGTCAAAGGCCTCGTCGACGCAGGCGTCGACGAGCTCCCAGCTTTCTTCGTCGCTCCACCTACCCAAGTCGATCCCAAATCCACATCCAACCACCAAATTCCTATCGTAAATCTTAAGGATGTACAGGCCGATGAATCACGGAGAAAGCAAGCGGTGGAGGAGTTGATGCACGCTGCGATGACATATGGCTTCTTTCAAGTGGTGAATCACGGAATTGCAGGGGACTTGCTCGGCGCAATGCTCCGAGGAGTGACGCAGTTCCATGAGGAGCCGATTGAGGTGAAGAAGCAGTACTACACGAGAGACATGAGGAAGAAGGTGCGCTTCTGTAGCAACTTTGATCTCTACGTTTCGCCAGTAGCCAATTGGAGGGATACTCTGTCCTGTATCATGGCGCCGGAGCCTCCACGATCGGAGGAATTGCCCGACGCATGCAGGTAAATGAAAAGCGTCTCACCTAGTATGCAATTTAGAAAGCGAACCTAATCCTAGATTCTCATTTCGAGCAAGTGATATAAAGTAGTTTCTTTTGTGGATATTGAAAAATTCTCTTTAGTTTCTTCACTAGTTGTTGAAGTCATAGTTATAACCAAGTAATTGTCAAATTAAGTGCTGATCGTTGGATGTGTCTCGTCACAGTTAGCAAATATGATCTTGATGCACAGTGATTTCCTTAAGGCTTAATTCATGCTCGCCATAAGTGTGCAATTGGTTCTAACGAATTTCCTATAAGATACAATGAGATTGTTACCTTGATGCATCTTATTGTCGAAGAAGAGCATATGGTTCACCTTATCAAAAATAAAGTCATTGCAATCTCCCTTGAATTTCACTAAATTTGGTTGTTGCAAAGAAGAAGGATCTGCAACGTAGATGGGAGAGGAGTGGTTGTTGTATTTTATGAATTCCAATGAATTCAAACTAATCTGCCTTACTTCTTCTCTTGGCTATTTAATTTATCTACTAGTCCATGCCCCTTCACTGTTTTGTGTTGGTTGGGCTTATATGTTTTGTTAGTTGGCGATTTATCTAGGTGGTGATCAAAGGAAAGTAGTATCCGATCTGTGATAAATCTGATGTGTTTGTGTGAACTACAAAAAGTTACACGGGAGAGATAAGACTACTAGAAGAGAGGCGCTTAGAGATTAAAAATGACCTTGACCTCGGAGATGCGAGGAACTAGTTTTAAAGAACTTCTATGTTCCAAGCATGAAAATTACAATGTCAGCACGACACGTATGCCTCAAAACACGTGAATGCCTTTTAATCTTGGATGTCTTTTTGTGAAATTTTAGATTTTTCTTTGTTGTTGATGTTTTCTAACAACATTGTGTTGGATAGCACATCATTGGTTTGCCAGGTCGTCATTAGAAGAAATTGCTAGATTCAAGAATTGTAATCAGAGTTTTATAACATTCTATAAGAAGTATAGGATGTAGATGAATTACTGTTGATACCATTGTGAGCATGGTTATCATAAAGGTGATTGCTTACACTTGAAAATCTAGATGGAGAAGCAGATCAAGAAAAGACCTATGCTAAAATTTGTGAGTTTGAGTAAGAAGATGAGCCAAAGGAGAAAGAACAAGATTGGGAACCAATCCAAAAGCATAATAACTTATAATTATACGACAAGCATCAAGAAGGGAGAGTAGTAGTATGTAAAAGTCTCATGCTTATAGGAAGCCTTTTTATTTTGTTTTCCATGTAGAGCCAAGTATAGTGAGATGTAGTGTTCTCAAAGGAAAATGCTGGGATAATCAGGTTGGATCATCAAAATGCTTGGGTGGTCTAAAATCTAAATTGCAAATTGTCTACTTAGAGGGGTGTCACGGATATGACAATTTGACAGTACTGTATTGTTTTTAGATACTTGGGAGATTACTTCTAAAATGCTCATACTATGCTATGACATTAATGAAGAGGTTGGGAAGCATTGCATTATAGAAATAGGTCTAAACTATCTTGGATCTTTTCCAAGGATCATCTATGTATTTTGTTTTTTAGTGGGCTCAAAGAGTCTCACCTTTGAACTCTATAAAAAGATTTATAAATCACCTATTAGTTTTTTTACCAAATTGCGAGAAACTCAACACAAATCAATGCTTGGCCGATAAAGTCGGCTAGTTTCACCATGGAGTGATTAATCACTTGAATCCTTTGAGGCTTCAATCCCAAGTCTTGTGCTTTAATGATCATGTAAAAAGTATTACAAACCTTGACTCTCTTTAGAGGCTCAGAAGCGGTGTTTTTCTTGCGACCCCTTGATATATGATACTTGTCTCTTCAAATAGTGATAGGGTTAAAGACATTGGAGTCCATGGAGTCTATGATAAGAGAGTTGGTAGACTAAAATAATGAATAGATTTGATGTTCATATCTAGAGAATAAGTGCACTGATGTGAATAGGTTACAAAATAAAAAAATCAATTCGGTATGATATTTGCAGTGTCAGATGTTACTTAGATGAGAGAATTAACTTATTAGGCTAAACCACTTAACATAACATGTTTAGATTCAAGTTAATAGTAGCTCTCTCATCTAAGTTGATAAAACTTATCTATTTAACTCATAATGTGGATTAAACATAGGGTGTCATAGTGTTCCACGTTTTAAGTCTTGACATTCTCACCCAAGCTTAACTCATTAGCAGCCTATAATCATCCTTAACCAATGGTAGATGAGACTAAATTGCCTCTCTGCTATCATAAGAAAATTTTTCTAACATCTTATCATTCCTTGGATTAGATTTATTTTGATATCAATTTTCAGAATTGACACATTAACTTATCAGGCTAAACCACTAATCTAAAATTCTTAAGCCCAAATTAATAGTAGCTCTCTCAACCAAACTTACAAATCTTCTCTATTAACCCACAACTCACAATGTGGGTACTAAACTTAGGGTGTCACATGTTGAACCTCCAAACTCTACCTCTTTAAGTTTTTCCTCACTAAAGTTTCCTAGGAGGATAGAAGAGCTAATGCCCCTGATAAATTTTTTAGTGTCACATGTTTCTTCCTTAATAAGATTAGAGGATATTGTGCAATGTGTCATGAGACAGTGTATGCGGATATGTATCATGAAGGGAGTGAGACAAAGAGCATTCTTTTCTATCTCTTTATGGGGGTTAGGTTACTTTTAGCCTTCCATCCTGTTCAGGGTGATGCCTTTAACATCCCTAGGTTATAGCAAACCTAGTATGCTTACTATAAGATCTTATTGATAACTTTTATATAGGGAGTACTCTTTATCTAAGTGAACTATAAGATGACATCAGAAACTTAGAGAGAATTGGCAGATAGTGAGGTTCCTGGTACTTGATTTGTGGATGAAGTAAAAATTAGATTCCAGTGTCAAGTTTTTTTTCGAAAATTGGGTCATAGTTAGGTGAAGGCTCTGTCTGTTGGTCACAAGGTGTGCAAAAGGTAAGAGTTCAATTTTCTTGATTTTATCCTCTGAGATAGTGGAATACCTATAATGGTCCTGGTCCCTATTGAGCCTTATTGTTTCAACTTATCCCAGGTGTAAAAAGGTTCTGCGTATTCCATTAGGATGGGAAAAGAAAAACATAATTAAAGAGTTCAGCCCAGTTAGATTTAAATCATTTGAATTTAAGTTTCAATTGGTTATAGAGATAGTTCGGTTAAAATGAATGCATTGTGGGTGAAATTGAACAATATGGTTGAATGTGTGAGAAAAGACACATGCAGGATTACTAGGGAAAAATTGAATCAACTTGCAAAAGAGAATGTGAATGAATGAATGCTTACCAAAGTGACTTTAAAGGCTTCTATAGTTAGTTGAAGTGTGCTAAAATGTAGAAAGTCAGAAAGACAGATCACATAACAATTCAAGAATAAAGGTAAAATAATTATAATTAATGACCCTTTATATAGATTAAGCTGATGTTTTGGAGAAGGTAAAGATCAAAAGGGTCATGACTCAAAATTTATTATAATTGAGGAAGATTAAAATTTATCTCCATTAATGATTAAAATTGAAAGAATTTCATATGAAATTTCACTTAATAAACTTGATATAAAATTGATGCAAGTAATCTTACCCACTAATAGTAAGTGCTCTAGATGGGTAACAAATGTACTTTAATATGTCAATAGTTGGAATTAAACTAATCCTCCTGCACTAAGCCTAACCAATAAGAGATTGACACATGTGCAAGCAATACTATGCCAATATATAAAGTTGTTATAAAGACAGGTTGTATCCACCTAGGTGATTATACCACATGGTGACTTCTCATTGGACGAACACTCAATTTGAGGGCTCTAAAAGAGGATTAGTGGCACATATACAAGGGAGATTCACTTGGAATATAAAATATTGGATCTATAAAGCTCAGGGTGAAGTTAATGCAGTCAAGAATTTTAATTATATTTAGAATTATTTAAAGTCGTCCTAGTCATTAATTTTTTTAAAAAAAAGTTGTTTAGTTTTTTTAGAAAATTTTATTAGGTTTATTAGAATAATTAGGGGTTTTTTTTAGAAAGTCTATTATTTTATGAAGAACAAGTATGTTGCCAATTATAATTAGGTTTTATTAGAATAAACCAACACCAGATTATAAGAAAAGTTTATGTCAAGCACTAGGGGAGAGTGTATAATAAAGAAGACCAACTTGATTCCATGATAGGGAGAGTGTATAATAGAGAGACCAACTCGATCCCATAGTAGAAGAGAGTGTATAATAGAAAAGACTAACTCAATCCCGCGATTATGAGGCAACCCCTTGTATTTTAAATTAGCTCTTACGTTTTATTAGAATAATTAGGGTTTTACTAGAAAATTTTATTATTGTATGAAGAACAGTCAACTATAAAAGCGGTTAGGATTTCATATATTGGACAAGTTTTGAGTTATACAATTTTTAATTTCCTTTTCTCTCGATGAAAATCAGTAACTTTCTTCTGGGTGAGGATTGTATCTTTATTTGTCCATTGTGTTGCATAATTTCTTGCCGCTTTGGAAACATAATCTTCACTATGATTCAACTCACTAAAAAATTTTCACCTTTGTCGACTTAGCACTAAAAGCCACTTTGCCTTGCTCTTCAACTTTCACCTCAACTCTTGAAGCAAGAAGCAATTTAACACTTGTACAACTCAGGTGAGAGGCACTCCTTACAACCCAACTCAACCCAACCCAAATCAATCTAACTTCAAGCAATTCAGCTGAATCCTAATCTTTACTCACATAGACCAAACTCTAAGCAACTCGGTCGAATTGAACTTATAACTCCATTTAATTCAGTCGAATCCTCTCAACCTAATCTCTTGTAGACCTCAGTCAAGGTATGAGCTAGTTGGAGCAGCTAACAATCTTCTACATCTATTGTAGTATTAACTATCATAGTAGGTATCTTATTATGGTGTACTACCTACTAGAAAATATGGATTTTGAGATTTCAGCATAGAAGGTCCTAGGTTACTTCTTGAGTATTGAGTATTGCTTATCTCATATTCAGCTTAACAGGGGCAATAGCATCTTCTCTTCCTTTTCATATGGGAAGGTGATAGATTTTCAAGTCTTAGCTTATCATGCAGCTAGTTATTGGTGTGTGTTTTTCTCTTATCTTCTGAGACTGAAGCTTCTAATTAGCTTTATAAATTCATTAATGTATCAATTCTCTTTTGTCTAAAAGATATTCATTTTTGCTTATCTCAAAATTAACTTGTATACCAATTTCTTTTCTGTTTGTGATGAAAAAAAATGCCTTTGCATATGCAGAGATGTTATCTACCAGTTCGCAAACCACATTCAAAGCTTGGGAACACTTCTGTTGGAGTTGCTCTCGGAGGCTCTTGGCCTGCATAGTGATCATTTCATACAGATGGAGTGTGACAAAGGACTTGTTGTTCTAGGTCAATATTACCCAACCTGCCCACAGCCAAACCTCGCTCTTGGAGCCAGCAAGCATTCTGATCCTGATTTCATCACCATCCTTCTACAAGATCAGATCGGTGGCCTTCAAGTAATGCACCAAAACCAGTGGCTTGATGTCCCTCCCTCTACAGGAGCTTTAGTTGTAAATATTGGAGACCTTTTGCAGGTATGTGCTTTGTTTATGAACCCACTTCATCGACAAATTGGAAAATCTTATGCCTGAAAAGTTAAACCAAGGTTTGGTGCTTGCATTTGATATTGCAGTTGATAACTAATGATAAGTTTAAGAGTGTTGAGCATCAAGTGCTGATAAAGAAGGGAGGTCCAAGAACTTCGTTGGCTTGTTTCTTCACAACTCAGGTTTGGCCATCAACAAAGCTATATGGCCCAATAAAGGAGTTGTTGTCAATAGAAAACCCCCCACTTTATAGAGAAGTCACAGTGAGAGACTATCACACATACTACTATAATAAAGGAATTGATGGACGATCAGCCTTAGATAACTACAAGTTATGATTGAAGACGTGTTAAGCTGTTGTGAGTTACAACTATTAAGGTCGGTTGTAGACTATATATATGTTTGGCTGTGGAGTAAGCAATTAGCATATTTATGTAATAAACAAGAGTTGCTGTTAGTTTATGAATTTGTGCTGGAGTTGTATATAATCTTTGACATGTTTAATTTGGCATAGATGGGAAATCAACCTAGCAATTGGGTAGTCATTCACAGTCATTACCTATATGTTATCTTAATCTCCAATTGGCCAGCAGGAAACCTAGCAAGGAATATCAGAACAACGTCGTAAAAGAAGGTTGCAGCAAGATTACATCCTTGGTAAGTCAACCTCTTACCATTGGGTAGTTTCAGTACTTTATTAAACAGTCTCAGTCATATTTCTTTCTGATGCCAAAATGGGAAATCAGGGAAATGGATAATCAGACTTCTTTTGGCGAAGTTGCAATTCCACTACATCATCAGCGAGATACCAGGCATAATGAAGTTTTGTTACCTGGCTTAGGGATTATCAATCTACAAATTCAGAAGATCTTCTGCGACTAAACCTTGCAAGGAGTCTTTGCTTCAACAAAACACATTGGATGGATATCTCACCTACTAACAAATGGTCTTTCGTTTGGAGTCTTTGCTTGAAGGATTTTCATCAAACTATTTTTCAGTTATTCAGGAATACAAATGTAATTGTTAGTGAAGGAGATATCCACGTTTTAGACTTGGACATTTTACCACACGTCCCGGCACAAAATCTGCAGGGCTCAATATCCTGGAGATGGGAAAGCTCAGGCAACTTTCTTGTCAAAAATGCTTATGAGAGACTTTTTTATGGTAAAATTTATTTCATTGCTTCAGTTTGGATTTCCTGTCACAACCTAAGTTAAAATTCACTCTTGCTGGTCTTAAGATAAACACCAAGGACGTTCTCAACTATAGGATATAATGAACCTTAAAATCACATATATGCGTTGTAATTCAGAGGATGAAACAGTAATCACCTGTTTCAGCAATGCAAAATGGTGCAACAAGAATGAACAACATTAGCTGTGCAACAAATCTTTTAGTTTCAGATAGTATACTTTCTTCACAGGTACTATCCATACAAGAATAAGGGGATGACCTAGAGCCTGGTTTAACAGCATCAGTCAGGGCTGGCCGTGATTAGTATGGTTAGGAAAAAAATCATAGTCTACTTCCTAGGTTAAGTTTGTTTCGAAGGACTGGTTTTGTTGTCGAAGTGGTTTCTGGTGTCTGATTTCTGTTTCAGCTACCATTGCCTCTTCCAGTCTATATTTGTAAGTTCACTTCAGAAAATTTCTAACAGACACTGTCAGGGAGAGATGAGGAACACTGGTAGGATTCGATTTTTTTTCATACTGAGTTATCATTTGGACGATAATGTGTTGAGAAAAAAAAAGTCCAGCTACCGTTCATTTTATACATGAAATTTATTTTCGGTTGAAATCATTTGTGTCTTACAGCTGTTAAACTGTCATTTATCATTTCACCTTAATTAGTAGCACTAGTATTTGGTAAGATGACAACGATTACTGGTGGGCTTCGACACCCACCACCAACTGCCGGCCCGTCTGTCTCACCGCAAAGCGAGAGTTGATGAACCCACGTACTGGTCACATCCCTGTCAACGTCCTTTGAGCCGTCAAAAGGAAGCACAGGCGAAATTACAAACTTCCCTTTGGATGACCTCTATTTTTAACCAACTTTTGTGTTTGATACTCAGTAATAACCTGTAAGAGTTGGGATAACCTAAAAAGTCAGGACATATAGGCCGAGCCGACTAAGATCTAGCCGGGCCGGGCCTGTAAGGAAAAAGATTGAAGGGAGTCATTGGGCTCAATACTGAAGCATAGGAGGGCTTGGGAGTGTAGGGGATTGGGCATTCGAGCTTAGAAAAGTATAATGTTTGATGTTAGGGACTTGGACTCTCATGACTGTAGGGTGTTCAGCATCGGAGATTTGGGCTCAGGGAAACTAAGAATGAGAGAGGAGAAAATTTAATCTAACGGTAAATCATTTTAGGAAGGAGCGACGAGTAATGAAGGCAACTAATGATGATGACAATTAGTCATTACAAAAGGAGCATTGTTGGGGTTGTTACCAATGAGGTGGGCAGTAATGGTGGTCGGCGACCATTGCAAAAGGGGAATCGTAATGTCATAATGGATGTCATTATTCGATGAAGGCAATAAAAGAGAATGATTAATTGAGGGAAGGGGAGAGAGTCTCTGGCTAAACTATCTCCTCCATTCTACAATATCTCTATTTTCTCTTCTGAAATCTCACTTAAACATTAGAGTTATATCGGAACAAGATTGGTGCCCTCTGACTATGTGTTAACTTTGAGAAGAAAATATTCTTTGGACTTGAAAGCAACAAAGAGTGCTTGGCGATAAGCATCTGAATTTTACCATATCATAATTAGCGCATTTGTGAAAAATTTTGGAAATAAGAGGTTGACGATGGTGCAGCTAATTTGGGCAACCGTCGAAAAGGCACTCCAACACCAAAGGAGCCTAGGAGATTGTCATGCTATCACATAGAGCTGGAGGCCACCATCAAGGGTTGGGAACAACATACGATATAATCCTCCAAGCAACCCTTCCCTTCCGATACCTTGGCTACTCTAAGAAAGGCATGAGGAAGAAAGGTTATCCTGGATCAAAGTGAGGAGGAATGTCACTCTGTTTACAAATGATATTTCAACGGAAGAGCTACCCCCTCATTTTCATTCTTCACAAATTGGAGAATATGATAATTTCAAAGACTTGGAATAACATTTATGTCGGTTTGAAAATGCTGTCTTGCCGTAACAGTATTCAGATGCTATAAAGTGTCGAGTTTTTGTGATCACCCTGGTCGGCTCAACACAACAATGGTTTAACACCCATTCTTTGGGTTCATTTGAGGAGTTTTGTTTCCATTTTCTCCCACCATTTTGTCAATTATAAAAAGTATCAATAGACATCCCACAATCTATTTAATTTAAAGTAGCATCTGATGGAGTCTTTGACGGTCTATATTTAGAGATTCACCAAAATAGTTTTGGAAGTGCCCTCTGCTATCTTGTGAAAGAGGAGAAATTCTTCTAATCCCTAGTGAAGAAGTCTCCCGTGGTGTATGATGACTTGTTGGGGTAAGTTGAGAAGTATATTCATGTGGAAGAGGTACAACAATTAAGATAGGAGCAAAAGGGTGTCGGGAGTGGATCTCACCGTGGGGAAGGCACGTCTCGAGTAATAAATCTCCAAGTAGCTAAAGTCTAGTCACGTATTCGAACCACCTTGGCTGCACTATCCGATGATTATGATAGTAGGAGGAGCCCCAAGGGTTATGGTGTCTTAAGAAAAAGACGTTATAAATTTGTGAAGATCATCAAGTGTTGAGGCGTCCATACGGGTATGATAGGGAGCCCTGAAATGCACCATCAGAGCATTACGACACTTATCACGTGGAGTATAGCCACACCACCCAAGATTATTAAGGCCTCAAGTGGGAAATAGAGAGAATCAAGATGGAATATCCTGTTTGACCACTCTTGGAGTCAGAAAGCTCTAGATGATTGCCCCAGTTAGCTCCTTATCGCTCTATCCAATACACTTTAGGAAGATAGACTTGGGGCTTTCAATTGTCATTAACTCTGCTATAGGCAAATAAGAATAACATGGAGAAGCATCCTCGAACCAATCCCCTTATGCGGAAGAGGGAGTCACTAATGGGGATCCAACTAGGCACGAAAGGCTCATTGTTGGATGGGGAGTATAGCGATCAGGGACAAGGAGACCTTGATTATGTTTGACTCTTACAATCTAAAGGGTGTGCTTG
>NW_027428872.1:0-3520 GCF_044706935.1 Curcuma longa
AAAATTCTAAGTTACAAAAAGGTATCATTTTAAGTTGCAACTACATAAACACCCAGGTTTGCCACTTGATGCAACAGGTATATACTTTTTATTCGACATAGAAATAAAAATGCCCTGGAAAATAACTATTGCATAGCCTAGATGTTATTCTAGAAGTTCCGATGTTTTTCAAAGACGCTGATGACCTCTCAAGCAGATTCTATTCCAAGACAAGATCATAATTGTTGGGGATCAATCTGCAGAACCCAATGATCCAAGAAATGTTTACTTAAACAAGAATCTTCATGAACTGCTAAAGAATAGAACTTATATACTTCAAAAGTCAAGGTGAGACATATTTAGCAATACTAGATTAAGACTCAATAGGATTTTATAATGAACTGATATGAGCCAATCACGTATTTCTTTTGCTGAATAACTCATCCTCAAGACATACAAATCTTTTTCAATCATCCTCAATAATCACTAATCAGAACAAGAACAACTAGTTGAAATTTCATATTTATCTACTACATGATCTTTTTCAATCATCAATCTCTGTTTAAAGTGATATCTTCAGTCATTCTACATCTACTATTTCTATCTCCTGGTCATCTTCTACTATTTCTCTCTATCTCCTAGCATTCCTTACTCCGTTAAGTTTGGGGAAAGAGAATAGTCCATTGACTTCTTAAAGATATCTATTTAATAAAACTCATAATAAAACCCTAATCCTAGAACTATCAATGTTGGCCTAAACCAATAACTCTAATACTCTCGACACTACCCCTCAAGCTAACACTCCCTCAAATTGGAGCATAGATTGATTTATATCAAGCTCGTTATATGAACTACAAAAATGTAAACTAAGACATGATTATAATGAAACTAAAGTATACTCCACATAGGGAATATAAACTTAGAGTTAGGAAGCATTGACAATGATTTCTTCCCACTATGCCGACTTTAGACCAACCCATTGATAAAGGGAAAATATAAAGAGAGATCTCAGGAAATAATCTTCAGAGTGACAAGTTTACTGGAGTGGCACATACAACAGCACCTAATAAACTGAGAGAAAAGGAAAAACCTCAAGTGTCCTAAAGAAAAGATGAATAGCTCAGACTAAAACCCTGTGTTAGAAGTTGCAAATTAGAACAGTATTTGTCCTATGTTCAGATTTTTATTATAGATAGAAAGCACATCCTAACCCTTTCCTAGAAGTAGCAAACTAAGAACAAGACATTTTCTTTATTCAAGTGTTTAGTAGCTCAAATGATGCAAATGTAGAACACAAATGAAATTGAACTGATTTCCGAACTATGAGAGAATTAAGATGGAAGAAGAAGCATAAAGGCAAGGGGCAGAGAAATGGAAAGGATCTAGATCTAGAGAGAAGTAATCAAATTTGAAAAGAATATTGTGATTGAATGAATAAGAAAAAAAGGAGCTATGGTCTAATCTCATAGATCATAAAGAGATAAGGGAATGTGAGATAAGAAAGAAGACTCTCTAGAAAGGGGAGGCATATATCCAATAAAATTAGAAGGTCAAGAGTGCAAGAGGAAGCTAGTTCACCAGCAATGCAACGATCTGAGATATAGGTCCTATGAGGAAGATTGAGGTCATGAGTGCAGAATGTAGCGCTCATGTTCAGAGTGGCGCAGATATTGCAGGTAGGATGCAATTCTTCTAGCGAGAGGAGCAGCGATTAGAGAGTTTTGTTACCAAGATCACAATGAATGAGGACAAAAAATATTCTGCTCAACCATCAAAATTATATTTTTAAAGGATGCTTGATTCCCATGGCAGCCTAGGCTTGTTTGGATGCAATCTGGACGTAGTTGTAGGAGATGATGGCATTGACAGAAGCTTGTCCTGGACAAAAGTAAGGGAGTGAACAGACTAGTAGACGAGAAGAGAAGTTTTGCTCAAGAGGGTCTCTCGGCAGACAACCCAGGCCAGATCCAGGCTGAAGAAGATACCCTGCTGTCAACACCTAGGAGGGTTGAGAACACTGGAGAAGACTACAAAAGTGGCAGCGGCTAGAACTCACATGATAGAGATGGTGTTCATATGCAACGTGCAGAGAGAGGTGGCTGCAAGTACATGTGAGGCGTACATCTCAGCAAGGAAAAAAAAGGTGTTGTCAAGCTAGGTCTCACTACTAGTGGAGCACGTACAAAGTAGGATGTCAGTGACAGTCCCACTGTTGGTTTCCCTCATGTGATGGAGAAGATATCAAATCATGCATGCTGAAGGGAGGAAGATCAGGGTTTATGTGCAATCTCAATTGCATGTAGGAGAAGATGCCAATGGTGGTTTTGCATGGCTTTTATTGACATTGGGAGGAAGAGAAATAAGGATGAGGAGAGTTGACATGGGAGATACCAAACAACCCTCAGGCCCTTGAGGAACATCTTTTGCCAAACCCTAACTTTGTCATTGTGATCCTGAGTGATCAACAAAGAAGTGGGGAGGGAGGTCGAGATAGGGAAAAGGGAAGAAAAAAGGACTAAAAAACTTTGAATACTTAAAGAGGAATAGTTAATGATTTGCATGCTTGGAGAGAGAGAGATAGAAATTGATGCAAATAGTATTTCTAAATTAATAGAGTATAAAATATATATATATATATATATATATATATATATATATATATATATATATATATATATATATATATATATTTATTAATATTTCTCCGAGAATAGGTCCCTTAAATTGATGTATAAATAAGGTCTTATTTCTTGTAATATAATAGATTTTTATGTATTATTTACATGGTATCAGAGCAAGGTTAGATTTAGGTTTATTCGTCGAACCCTAATCGCGATCCTCTCTTCTTCTCCTGTCTTGACAGCCGCCGCACACTCCTTCCTCGGCGTCCCTAAACCGGATTTCCTCGTCGCGACGTCCTGTGAGCAAATTGCAAATTCCTCGTCGCATGCGTCCGAAAAGACGCCTGAGCCTTCTTCGAAGCCCAAAGCCTCTCCCTCTCCAAGAAGATCCTCAGCCGAATCACGGACTTACTACCAGATCTCTACTCGACTTCAAGGGTGGGTCGCCACTTCCGCCACCTTTCGTCGTTGTGGGCGTCGCCACCAGCGCGTTTCCTAGCCGACATCGTCGAAACCAATCTCTTCGTACAAGGAACCTAATCGGAGGCTTTCCCGGCGCATCGTCGGCCAGGATCTTCTCCCTGCTGCCCAACGCCATGAGCCCACGCAAAGCCCACTGCTGCTGCTCGTGTTCCCGCCATGGCTACCTCCGACACTCCAAAGCTAGATATCCAATTTTTCCAACCACGTAGAATGCACCGACTCCCTTGATCATTGGATGATAAAAATTATTCCTTTTGGAGTTCACATTGAACTTTAGCTTGTTTTCAACAGGTTGTCGGTTAGTATCTCACCTAAACAAAGAGGATATTCTTAGAATTATTAGATCGTCCTCTGTATAGAAGGTTGACGCTCAGTTGTGTTGTATTATCCGAGCCACCGTCCAACAACCCATCTCTTAGGGATGTCTTCTGCTGGCG
>NW_027428873.1:0-1146 GCF_044706935.1 Curcuma longa
TCTCAACTTGGAACATAAGAGATTTTTATGTCATTTGTCTACTTAGCATCGATAAAAAGTTAGAGTATAAAAAGAAAGATAAAATCCTCCTCAACAAATAAATACATTAATATAACAATTATACTATACACATAAAGCAATCACACTGATACAATATTTATTACATACAAAATTAATCGATTAATATCCAACATTATCTAATTAATAAAAAATTAATTAATATAAATAATATATAAATATTATTATATCAATTAATTTATATAATTTTAATTATATATATAATTGTTATTAATTTATATAACTCTAATATATATAATATTAAATAAAATGCATATAATATAATAGGACAAAAATTAAAAGAATGCACTTAATTATCAAAATCCTCACAAAGACGGCCCTTTTTCAAAAATAATCAAAAGAGCATTCTACCATATTTCTCGTACCAAAAATATCATTATTCCAGCATTGTTATAGCAGCTACTCAACTTCGGAGTAGCTGCTATAATGTGTAAAAAATAATAATTTAACTCAATCAAAAAATGTATACATAGAATACTTTTATACTTAAAAACTATTTACCAATTTGGTCAAAAATATTTAAATTTATCAAATTCTCTTCAGCATGGTCAAAATTATCATAATATTATTTTAGTAGCTACCATTAAATGGCTGCTACATTGTAACAACTATTATTTTTACAATATTTTAACAACAATATTATAATTGTTTTGACCACATTAAAGCAATTTTGATTAAATTTAAAAAAAACGATCAAGATAGGAAAGAATTTTTTATGTTAAAATGCTCTATGTATAGATTTTAACCAAGTTGAATCAATTTATTTTTATGCAAAAGGATGGAGAGATTGAAAGAAATGTCTTATATAAAATACAGGTAAGATGGTTGAAATGAAGAGAAGCATCAGATGTTCTATGAATCGTAAAGTACCTCTAACACTTAAAGAAAAATTTTACAAAACAACAATTAAACCTGCTATGTTATATGGAGCTAAATGTTAAGCTATGACTAAAGCACATGAACACAAGATGAGAGTTACAGAGATGAAGATGTTAAAGTAGATATGTAAACATAATGGACAAATAGAAAATGAAAATATTAGAGAGAGTCGAAGTTGTATCTATTGAG
>NW_027428874.1:0-3008 GCF_044706935.1 Curcuma longa
GATCTAGAAGGAGAAAAGAGAAAGAAATAGTGAGAAATAGGGAAAGAAATGGAGGAAGTCGAAGAGACACAGCCGTGTGAAGCAAAGGCGGCGGTTGGACCACTTAGGGCACGCCCGTGTCCCTTAAATAGCGTGAGAGAGGCACGGCCGTGCCTTAGAGGCACGGCCTGAGACAGTCGCTATGCGGCCAAGAGACACGCCCGTGTCTCCAAGACACGGTCTTGGGCAGTCGCCTCTCTGTTGAGAGACACGGCCGTGCCCATTAGGCACGGCCTGGAGCTGGCACCCTTTTGATGAATCACACGGCCGTGCCTATGAGGCACGGCCTCGTGTGGGCGCGTCCTTGTTGCCAAGCACGCCCGTGCCAGGAGGCACGGTCCAAAATAGATGGAGCTCTGTTATCAAGCACGGCCGTACCTGTGGGGCACGGCCTGGTCCGGTCAGCCTGCTTATTAAACACGGTCGTGTCTTATTGACACGGCCTAAAGCGGTGCTATACCCAAAATAAGGGCACGGTCGTGCTTATAATACACGGCCCAGCTCTTATTGCTTCCGAAACTTCAAATTTACCTGCACAATAAGATGCAAATAATTATTACAAAATGAATTGAACAAAAGAAAACTAAAGGCATTCGTTATCAGTAGGGATCCGGTGGCCTTGGTTCAACTTGTGGAAATCCACTACATCCTAGTTCAACCCATTTAGACACATAATCTACAGCAACTAGGATGTAGTGATTTCCACAAGATGATGGAAAAGGTCCCATAAAGTCTATTCCCTAAACGTCGAAAAGTTCGACCTCTAGAGTCAAATTCTGAGGCATCTCATTCCGCTTAGAAATATTTATGGTTCGTTGGCAGTTGTCACATTGGACTATATACTGTCTAGCATCTTTAAATATGCTCGGCCAAAAGAATCCAGATTGCAAAACTTTAGTTGCTGTTTTCCACCCCCCATGATGTCCCCCATAAGGTGATGAATGACAGCGATGCAGTATTTGTTCAATTACTTCTTCTGGAACGCATCTACGAATCACTGGGTCATTGCATTTCTTGTAAAGGTAGGGGTAATCCCAAATGTAATGTTTGAAATCCGCAAAAAACATTTTTCTCTGCTGATACAGTAAAATTGGGATGGTAGAATATCACAGGCCAAATAGTTGCTATGTCAGCATACCAAGGTGCCTTTGTATGTGCAACTGCCATAAGGTTCTCATCTAGGAAATTGTCGTTGATTGGCATGTCATTTTCAATGTCATTTTGATGTGCGTA
Organism: Curcuma longa; assembly: GCF_044706935.1. Taxonomy (NCBI): domain Eukaryota; kingdom Viridiplantae; phylum Streptophyta; class Magnoliopsida; order Zingiberales; family Zingiberaceae; genus Curcuma; species Curcuma longa. The sequence goes on from NW_027428874.1 coordinate 1,273, forward strand.
GGATGTATACCTGTATTTATGCTTTATTTGCACATCTTTCTGAGTTTATTGCTAAATTCTTATGTATATTGCATCCCTTATTTATGCATTTAGGCACATATCTTGCATTTCCTAGTTCGGAGATCTGCTCGTGCTTTTACATGTTTCAGGGTGGAAATTGGAGCAAAAACGGGCAAAACGGAGCATCATTGAAGACAAGGCAAGACAGGGTCGTGCCTCATAGGCACGGCCGTGTCTCTTAGACCTCCTGGCCGTGTTTCAATGGGCACGGGCGTGTGCCCAAACAGAATATCAGCAAGCCAGGGCCGTGCCTCACAGGCACGGCCGTGCCAAAATTCCCCCAACAGCAGCCAGAGGCCGTGTCTCAAAGACACGGCCGTGCTTCAGATCAGAGACCAGACAAGTCATGGCCGTGCCTAAAAAGCACGGCCGTGTACACATCCAGAGGGAGCAGCAGCTGTTGGCCGTGCCTTCCAGGCACGGCCGTGTGCCAAAACAGAATGGAGCCAGGTCTGGACCGTGCCCCAGAGGCACGGCCGTGCCCCAGAACAGAAGACTCACAGCTACTGGCCGTGCCCCCAAGGCACGGCCGTGCCTCCTCTGTGCCCGACGCCCACACGGGGCCGTGCCTCCCAGGCACGGCCGTGTGCACGGGGGCGTGCTGCTTCCGAGACCTGCACTATAAATAGGCCCTATTGGAGACCTAGGAAAGGGGGGAGACTTTGGAGAGCCACCGGAGTTGTTCTAGAGCCGCCGACGCCTATTTTCGGAGGGAGATTCGACGATCCATCACCGATCCGACTGCTCCAGACCATCTTCATCCCATCTACGCCGAGATTTCACTCCGAGGAAGAAGATAAGTCTAGTTTCCTGCATTTCTTTGTATATCTTTGGGAACGAGATGTACTCTTTCTTTCTTTTGGATTGTAATCTCCACGTTATGGAGTAGATTCCCTAGATTCTAGGATGTAGGATAAATCAGATGTAATGGATGATTGTATTTGGATTTGATTAATCTACCGTTTTCAATGATATAACTGTGAATTGCTTTGTGGATTTGTGCTTGTGCTTGATGATAAATTATGTGTGTGTGAATCCATGAGGGTAGGGATTTACTATGAATTGGGGAATCATTAGGCCGTACACCGGGGCGCTCTGTAACAGGGGCAGACCTTGAACCGGGCGAGTTCCGAGGGATTTCCTAATGCGTAGTTAAATTCCTATGAGGGATAGTTAGCGGTCATTCGTTATTGGGGAGAGATCCGTAAAACGATATCCTGTGACAGGGGATAGGGTTCTTTTAGTACTCCGGGGCGCCTGAGTGACACGGGCAGACCTTGAACCGGGCTTCTAGAACCATTTCGAACCAATAACGAGTGACGTAAGAACACCAATGATTTAATTCGAGGATACCTGACGAGGTTGAATTGGATAAATTGGTTAACATTCCTACAATTGAACAGTTATTGAGGAAAGGTAGAGGATCCAAGTCAATTATTCCATTCTCTGAGGAGTCCGAAATCCTAGGATCGTTTCACCACATAGTGTCACAGTCGATCCCTTTCTCTGACTTCTAGGATTAAGCACTTTAGAACACTCCCATCTCCCCCACACAACTCATGATCAACATTCTCTCCACCTTTTTGTGCTAGGTATAGTAAGTAATTCCACGGTCCCTGTGGATTCGATCTTTTTATTACTTGACGACATTCCGTATACTTGCGGAACGCTATCAA
>NW_027428875.1:0-2778 GCF_044706935.1 Curcuma longa
TCGTAAATACGCTAGAGGGGGGGTGAATAGCGTATTTTAACGCTTTTCGAAATTTCGTAAAACTCGAGTACGGAAGCGAAATTAAATGTGCCAATCAGTTAAAGTAAAAGTGCAGTAAGTAAATGACACGATTTGTTTTTACTTGGTTCACAGCGTAACGCTGCTACTCCAAGGCCCACGGTCCTTGACCGTTTACTTTGGGCAATCCACTAGGATACTTGCTCCTTGCGGCAGCAAGTATATCGAGAAAATCGTTACAAAACTTCGATTACAATTAAGAGATATTGAAATTTAAGTGCAGTTCTTTTGTTACCAAGTTTTGTGCTTCCCGGACTTTGAATTCGACGTCCCGGCGTTTGTTGAAGTGGCTTGAAGTAGTCTCAGCACCGGCGTCGAAGATCGGAGGCTTAACGGTCACGAGGAAGGCGTTTTGGAGCGAGTTGGAATGAATGCTCGAAGGCTGCTCGCGTCTGCCTTATATAGACGCCCTGAGTCGACTCAGATAGGCATCTGGGTCGACTCCAGCTGACGTGGCGGATAAAAGTCTATCGGCTTCGCTGCTTATCCTTCCTGAGTCGACTCCGGCCTGGCTCTGAGTCGACTCCAGTCGCGGTGGCGGCGGAGACGATAAAATCTTGACCTGAGTCGACTCAGATCGCCGTCTGAGTCGACTCCAGCTTCGCTGGCGGCGACTTTTGACTCGCTGACTTCCGGTTCTGTGCTGATTGGGCTGGAGTCGACTCCAGAACCTATCTGAGTCGACTCCAGACCCGAAAACTTGAATTTTCGGCCGGAGTTAGCTTTTTCGCTCCCTTCTTTCCTGCAAAATAAGTTAGCTCGAAAACCATAGTATTTAAAGAACCGGCCAGCTCACCGAACCGGCTTCGAGTCTTAACTTCGGATCTCCGGTGAGATCCTGGGTTAGACCGGCGCCTACTGTTCCTCGTAGGAACGCGTTCTCACCCACTCCCCTCGGGAGAATTTACCTGATGCCAACCAAGTCCTCCTGACCTGTTGGACTTTTGCTCGGCTCTGTCGTTGCCCCCCAGGACTTGAACGCAACTGATCCTCCTGATCAGTCCATTCTTCTCTGCAACTTGGTCCTCCTGACCCAAGTCCATTTCATCCGCAACTACCCAAGTCCGGATCTTGCCTGGTGCACGTTGACTCTGCCAAGTCTTCTTGCCTAGACTTACTAGGACTTAACCTGTTTCTCTGCAATCTCATTTCAACTCAGTTAGCCAAACCACATACTTAACTTGATCCTAGTTCCATAATCAAAACACAGGTTTGACCTGCTAGTGCTTCCTGCACTAACAGGCCGTGCCAGCAGCAGGCCGTGCCTCCAAAGCACGGCCGTGTCCAGCAATTGAGAAGAAGACTGTGTTTGGTCGTGCCCTCAGGCACGGCCGTGCCTTCAAACCCCAGTCTGGACCGTGCCCCAGAGGCACGGCCGTGCCCTAGAATAGAAGCATCACAGCTTCAGGCCGTGCCCCAAAAGGCACGCCGTGCCTCCTCCTGTGCCCGACGCCCACACGGGGCCGTGCCTCCCAGGCACGACCGTGTGCACGGGGGCGTGCTGCATCCGTGACCTGCACTATAAATAGGTCCTTATGGAGACCTAGGAAAGGGGGGAGACCTTGGAGAGCCACCGGAGCTGTTCTAGAGCCACCGACGCCTATTTCGGAGCGAGATTCGACGATCCATCCACCGATCCGACTGCTCCAGTCCATCCTCATCCCATCTACGCCGAGTTTGCAGTCCAAGGAGGAAGATAAGTCTTATTTCCTGCATTTCTTTGTTGTATTCCTTGGAGTGAGATGTATTCTTTCCTTCCTTTGGCTTGTAATCTCCACGCTATGGAGTAGATTTCCCTAGATTCTAGGATGTAGGATAAATCAGATGTAATGGATGATTGTATTTGGATTTGATTAATCTACCGTTTTCAATGATATAACTGTATATTGCTTTGTGGATTTGTGCTTGTGCTTGATGATAAATTATGTGTGTGTGAATCCATGAGGGTAGGGATTTACTATGAATTGGGGAATCATTAGGCCGTACACCGGGGCGCTCTGTGACAGGGGCAGACCTTGAACCGGGCGAGTTCCGAGGGGTTTCCTAATGCGTAGTTAAATTCCTATGAGGGATAGTTAGCGGTCATTCGTTATTGGGGAGAGATCCGTAAAAAGATATCCTGTGACAGGGGATAGGGTTCTTTTAGTACTCCGGGGCGCCTGAGTGACACGGGCAGACCTTGAACCGGGCTTCTAGAACCATTTCAAACCAATAACGAGTGACGTAAGAACACCAATGCATTATTTCGAGGATACCTGACGAGGTTGAATTGGATAAATTGGTTAACATCCCTACAATTGAACATTTATTGAGGAAAGGTAGAGGATCCAAGTCAATCAATCCATTCTCTGAGGAGTCCGAAATCCTAGGATCGTTTCACCACATAGTGTCACAGTCGATCCCTTTCTCTGAATTCTAGGATAAAGTACTTTAGAACACTCCCATCTCCCCCACACAACTCATGCTCAATATTCTCTCCACCTTTTTGTGCTAGATATAGTAAGTAATTCCACGGTCCCTGTGGATTCGATCTTTTTATTACTTGACGACATTCCGTATACTTGCGGAAGTCGACTGATAACTCCATCAGTCGACTGATCAGTCGACTCAGGACCAAAATGACTCGACCAATCTTTCTGTGAGTTTCAGAATTTCAGGACAGTCGACTGATACATGAGCAGTCGACTGATACAAGTCGAC
>NW_027428876.1:0-2359 GCF_044706935.1 Curcuma longa
CTCGCACCAACACATGATGGAGAGAATACAATACGAAGAAGATTGTAAAGAATACATTTTATCTAAGAGAAATCAAGGAATAAAACTTATCAAGGGTTGTCTTCTTCTCTGGATTGCAACTCCTGCATCAATGGTGGATGGAGGTGATGAAGAGTCTGGACGGATGAATGGATCGTCGATTCTTGCTTCGGATTGCGGCGTCGGTGGCTCTAGAACACTCCTTTTGGTCTCCAAGTCTCCCCCCCTTTTAGGACACTTAAGAGGGGCTATTTATAGGTCTCCACGAAATGACCCTAAAATCGGCCAGGCACACCCCGTCACACGGCCGTGTCTGGGAGACACGGCCATGTGTGGCCGCCCTACTGTAGTGGAGGCACGACCATGCCTGTGAGGCACGACCAACCGAAGATGGTGTTCTAAGCAAGAGGCACGACCGTGCCTGTCAGGTTCGGCCAGGGGCAGACACTCCTCTGTTGGGGAACACGGCCGTGCCGAGAAGGCACGGCCATGCCTTAGCGTGGCACTGTGGAGGAGACACGACCGTGTCTGGGAGACACGACCATGTCTTGGCTGCTTTGTGGAGGAGACACGACTGTGTCTGTGAGACACGACCATGTCTTGGCTGCTGTAAGAGGAGAGCACGGCCGTGCCTGTGAGGCACTGCCGGAACTTATTGAGTTTTTGTTTGAGGGGCACGACTGTGCCCTTGAGGCATGGTCCCTCGAGTTGTTAGACACGGTCGTGCCTGTGAGGCACGGCCCTGTCTTGCCTTGTCTTCAATTAATGCTCTGTCTTGCCTGTTTTGCTCTATTTTCGTCCTGCAAAAACACCAAAAATACGAGCAGACCTCCGAACCAAGAAATAGAGGAATTAATGCCTGAATGCATAGATCAAGTATGTAATATACATAGGAAATAGCATGAAGTTCAGAAAGATAAGTGAATAAAGCATAAAAGATGTGTGTAAGTCCTACGCACATCACTGTTAGTGAGAGCCCTAGAGCCAATCATGTGATGATCGATGTATGGACTCAATGTATCATATTCTATTTATTTATAAAGGCATTTCTTTTGACTACTAATTGTGACGAGGCACATGGCCTTCTTGGTTATTGGATCATCAACCACTTCCTTAGACAAAACCAATTTTAAGAACTTATTAATAATGTACCCATAATGTCCCTCTAGACAAATCCTTAGAGGTTTTACCTATGTAATTCTATACATAAAAGAAATAGTATGCAATTACATAAAAGAAAGGGGATATAATAAAGAGCAGCATAAAGAATGAGCAATAAAAATATGGAAAATAATTTTTCCAACTATTATGACCTTTTCAATATCCGCCGTTCTTCAAGAAGCCTCCCTTTGACTTGGTCGTGTCTTCCTTGTTCCGCTGCGCATCCGGTTCTCACCACGCAAGAAGAAGTCGCAACAGTAATAGAAAAATTTTACATCTTTTCGATCCTATACTCCACAAAGGAGTTTACAAAATTCTAGATCGAATAGTAAAATAAATCTAATTTTACAGCAAATATATAACCTCGACAAACCCGAGGGATCCAAACACACATCATATTATAAAATTTTTCTAGACGATAATAGTTGGAACCTCGGATCCTGCAACCAAAGAGTTAATCTATTTGCACATCCTACTATTATTTTGTTTAATTTTATAAAAGTACATGTTAAACTGAAACCAAACACACAGAGCCCTTAACTAATGCTAGCATGTAGGTCAACATGATGACTTGATCTCACAAGTCATGGATATGAGATATCAAGTTGACACATGGGTATGCATTGGAGAATGTATACTGAATGACCTGCCATGAAAAAGTATCATGGATCGTTATATGAGTGTCATATACTTTCTCATGTGGCTATTAGTATGACTATTAGTCCTTAGACCTGAAGTCACCATGGTTCCCAACATAAGGAGTTACATACTTTGGCTTCGTCAAACGTCACCCGTAACTGGGTGGACTATAAAGGCGATTACTGGGTGTGTAACAAATTATGTAGTGGGATGTGAGTGATGTAGATGGGATCTATCCCTCCATATGACGGGAGTGATATCTTAGTTCTTGATAGAGTGAGACCACTAAAGTGCATGACCATGCCCAAATGAGTCAACATGTGATGTTGAGCTCGTTTGATTGTAGTGAGTCTACTTGGAGTTCAAGACATAGATTGATTAGAGGATGACACGGTCTATGCCTCAGTTTAATTAATCTTGATATCAGGAGTAGAAAGACATGGTCACATATTGTGAGAGTCACAATTAGTAGTCACAAGGTGATGTTGGATCTCAACATTCTTGTAACTTGGGTACAAGTTGATGTGTTCACTACTAGAAA
>NW_027428877.1:0-1150 GCF_044706935.1 Curcuma longa
AGTAACAACATGGTAAGGGATAGTCATTGTATGAAGATATGCTAACCATGGCTGATGAACAATGAAGTTAGGGTTTAATGGATATTAGACCTAACTAAGATGAAGGTATTAATGAAGTAGCATGGTAGATTCATGGTTAGGCTTTAACCAAGATATGCTAACATTATGCATGATAAATGTTCAAGGTTGAAGAACAATGATATTGTAAACTCATGAATGAGAGTATACATGGCTAATGAACCATGGAATGTTCATGAGCATTCACTATGAAAGAAAAGGAATCATGTATGCTATATGAGTTAGAATATATATGCTAATTGAATAAAGTGATGAATGCATGTATGTTACGTTATTTTAATGCAAGGCTTGTACCGGATCCTGCAAGGGATCCAAGGGATGGGCACCTTAAGAACGCCCCTAGATCGAAGGATAGTAGGTCTAGTAGGTTGAAGGACAGTAGACCTAACTAGGTTGAAGGATAGTAGACCTAGTTACCAAGTAGTTGAGGTTTGCTACCTCGGATTACAAGGGATGGGCGGACGCCCTAGGTTGAAGGATAGTAGACCTAGCTAGGTTGAAGGATAGTAGACCTAGTATCCTAGTAATCGAGATTTAGCTACCTTATACTGACTTGGAATGAATGTGCACAAATAATGAATGGGTACAAGCCAGGGGACGCCCAAAATGATAAAGAAGTGATTATGTTTAAGTATATGTTATGTTTGCAAAATGCATCATAAATGTTTATGCATATGATTTCACTTAAGATGAAGAATATTCTGGAATGTATGCTTAAGAAATGTTTAGAATGATTCATGATTATCCTACTTGATTTAATGTTATGGTTTAAATCAAGTATATGCTATGTGATGTTATTGTAAATACATGTTTATGTACTTAAGTTATGCTATGAATGATACGATTAGATTTTGTGAGTAGGAAAGGAGCTTACTAAGTGTTCGTGCTTATAGTCTTACTTTCTTATATGCGGCAGATTCAATTAAAAGTTACTAAGGGAACAGGAAACAGCAGGAAGGGCCGATGATGGTGTGCGTGGTAGTGACTTAGCAGGACGATCTCATTACCTTCTATATTCTGAATCTATACTTGCATGTGCATGTTAATGATTTATAAAGAAGGTTATGTTAAG
>NW_027428878.1:0-1027 GCF_044706935.1 Curcuma longa
ACTATGATAGTAACAACAACAAACTTCTTCCATAAACCAAGACTCCCTTTGCACCGGCAAGCAGATGCTAAAGCCATCATCAATCAGTTTCACTCAAATAAAATTACCACCTCAAACACACTTACCTCTGCTTGCCGCTGCAAAGGGAGGGAATGGCACTGCTGATTGATGGCCAGGCGGGCGCCCGGGCAGTGAGCTCTGGAGGAGACCTCGGCGGCTGGGCGAGCACGGGAGGAGTGACGGCGGTCGAGCGAGCACTGGTCATCGGTCGGTGAGCGCGAAATCTCAGGAAACCGCGCCGGCGAGCGAGCTGGCCGGGAGATCTAAGGCGGCGAACGAGTTGGGCGGCGAGCGAGCTGGGCGGCGTGAGAGGTGGGCAGCATGAGAGCTGGGCGGCGAGCGAGCTGGTCGGAAGAACAGAGGCGGCGAGCGATCTGGGCAGGAGATCTAGGCGGCGAACGGGCGGGTCGCGAAAGACCAGAGGCGGCGGAATCGCGAAAGATCAGAGGCGGAATCTTAAGGAAACCTAAATCGTGAGGAACGGGCGAGCAGCGAAAAAAATTAGCCTTTTTAATATATTTAATATAATTTTAACAGTATATTCTTTATTCGCGCTTTTAATACTATTTTTTTAACCCTTTTTTAACAGTGCAAAATTTTTAACGCTGTAAAAAATATTATTCGCAGCGCACGATTATACGCGCGCTGTTAATTTTAAAATATAATATATTATCCGCAGGGCACTTAATTATGTGCGCTGTAAAAAATATTATCCGCAGCGCACTATAGATGTGTGCTGTTAATGACGCGCTGCGGAAAGTCAAGTTTGTTGTAGTGTGTGGCACTTGGCACACAAGAAATAGGATTTGCTCATAGCTTTAGTTTCTGATAGTTTTTCAGAAACTGAAACTAGTTTTCAGAAACTGATACGTTTTCAGTCTTTTAAAGAATTAGAATCGTAGTCGATCGCTTAATCGATTAGCAAGTCCTTAATCGATTCTTCGATCGATTACCGGCCTATTCACGC
>NW_027428879.1:0-3902 GCF_044706935.1 Curcuma longa
CGAAATTTCAAGTTCCCATCACAAGCGTCTGGCCCCGTTCGTGTTCAGTAGCACCACTAGTCGAAGAGGATTGCTTTGAGAAGTTAGTTCTGGTTGTGCACGTTTATCCTCCTTATATAGCCTCTTATAGGCGATTGGAAATCTTATCCAGGCCACTGGATAAGATCTGATCTGATCCGATATTCTCGTATCTGGGCTGAGTCTTTTCGATCGAGTCGCCTGTATCCACCTTCGAGGTGCTTGGACCATCCAGGCCCTTGGATTCTTAATGGAGTTGCCTGAATCCAGTTGACGCAGGTTTGACCTGAGTTGACCCCGAACTTGGTTCGACTGTCTCTATTTGCTCACTTATGCTTTCTCTATCTTAATTCTAGCTCCTGGTTCCTGCAAGATAAGCATACAAACACGAAAACAATCTAAATCTTACTCTGTGGGTCTAACTTCAGATTTCTAATGAAATTCTAGGTTAGTTTGATACCTATTCTCACACTAGGAACGTACCCTTACCCACTCCACTTAGGAGAATTTCTATTTTGCCAACAAGTCCTTGTTGGACTTCCCACTTAGCCATGATCCTCGACCTACAGGATTTGATGCTAGGCTACCGGTCTACCTGACCGCCTAGACCTGCACCAAGTATTGGTCATCCTGACTTGCTTGGATTTTTGTCATGCTTCTCGGACCTCTGACACTACCTAGACTTGCACCTGGTGCACTTGACCTTGCTAAGACTTTTGCCTGATCCTCCAAACCAGGACTTGCCTTTGCCTAGCCTACAACTAGGACTTTCCCTACCTAGCTTCACTCACCGGGACTTCCACTGCCTAGTCTTACTGACTAGGACTTCTCGCTAGTCATCTAGTCTAACTGACCTGACTAGACTTCACTCACATCCAAATATTAGCTCACGTTTGGATCAACCCTTGGTCAAACTGATCAGACCTAGGTGTATTATCAAACATCGAAACTCTAGGGCCAGACCTAGTGCACCTTGCACCAACAATAGAGTGTGGGATTGTGCCTCAGTATACCATGTCTGGTACTCCCAGTCAGAATGGTATAGCGTAAGAAGTATGATGACTTTCACTTCTTTACCTGAATTTTTGTGGGATGAGACACTCAAAACTGCAATTTACCTACTTAACAGAGCACCAAGTAAGACAGTAAATAAAATCCCATTCGAGATGTGGACAGGTAGAAAGCCTAGTATTAGACATTTACATGTCTAGAGTTGTCCAGCTGAGGCTAGGCCTTACAAGCCTAATGAAAAGAACTAGACTCAAGAACTGCGGGTTGCAATTTTATGGGTTACGTTGAAAAGTCTAAAATGTATAAATTTTATGATCCCTCTAGTAGATCCTTCTTCGAAATGGAAAATGTCAAATTCATTGAGGATAGTGGAAGTGATAAAGTTAAGAAAATAATTTTTTGAGGAAAGCGTAAGCAATCCTCCTATAGTCACTACTAGTGCAATAAGTGGTACGATTACCATATCATATATTATGGATATTGCATATCCAGAGAGAATAGTGAATCAAGATATTTTCATGACATCTCTAATGCAGTTGGAAAATCACTCCACTCAAATTGAGATATTGTCACATATTGATGAGCAAATACCTCAACCACCTCAAGAACAAGTACCTTTAAGGCTATCTACGAGGAAATGGAGATCCACGATGTCTCGTGTGTGGGTCCCCAAAGATGTCCACATCTCCACAATGACATGATATTGCCCACTTTGGGCCTAAGCCCTCATAGTTTTGTTCTTGGGCTCTCCCCAAAAGGTCTCATACCAATGGAGATACTTTCCATCCTTTTAAACTCATGATCTTTTCCATGTGTTTTAGATGTGAGACTATGTTTGACTTCCTGCCTAGTCGCAACTAGGACTTTCTACCCCTTGATGAATTGGGATTTTATTAATTTTAAATCGATTTATTTTTGGGCTTTTTACATGAAAATGATCATTTATTGAATCGATTTAACCATAATTGTCCCATATTGCATAATTTGAGGTTTGATATAATTTTTGTGATTTAATGGTGATTTTTTGGCATTAAATGGATTTAAATTGATTTTAGGGTTAAATCGGATCCGACTCGAGCTCAACCGCGGTCAAATCAAGTCAAATTTGTCAAATTGATCAAGCCAACATGAAGGACATGATCTGGATCGAGCCCGATCAAAATCCTGGAATTTTTTGGAAGCCCTAAGAAGCCCTAAAGCCTTAGATCAGTTTTGACCGTCGGATTCAAAATCAAGGGCCAGATCGTTGATTAATCAAGCCTATAAAAACAAAAACTAAGCAAATGAACAGTGGCCGCCACTGTTCATCGTCTCCCGCGACGCGTTCCTCTGTGGCGCGACGTACCAAACGGCGAGCCCCCATTCCGAAATTCCTTTTTCTTCGATTTCCTGGATCACTGAGGGAACTAGAGCCGGTTCGTTGGGCGTCATTTGGCAACTGGAAGGCACGCAACGAAGAGGGTTTCTCGTTCGTGTTCAGCCCCTGTTCCGGCGTGTTTTTTTGGTTTCTGGCAGCGGTCGAGCATCAGTGGACTCCGGGAGCTGAGGAGGGGTTCTCTGAAGATCCCGGAACATGACTCAATCAGCACCAACTCCATCAGCACAAGCGCGGGGGTTAAAACTCCAGATTGCAGCTTAACAAAACCTGTTCGTGCCATTGTTCTGATTTCAGCGAGGGTTTCTCTGACTTCCCGAGCTGTGGACGCGAGCAAACCGGGTTCCAGCGATTGGTTCGAGTTTCTAAAAGGATTTCCGATGAGGAGGGTCTCCAATTCGGCTCTTGTTTGACACACCAAGAGAGGATTTGAAGAAGAAGAAGGGATGTGGTTGTTTTGTTTGGATGTTACTGCATTTCTGTTTCTGCAATTTCTGAGTTTCTGATAACTGAACATCGCATGTTTACTGCATTGCTTGGTTCTGTTCCATTACAATTCCGATTATGTGTTTGAATCAATCATTGTGAATTCAGTTATTTAATTGATGTTTGCCCTTTTGATTTGAATTCAACTTTTTGTTAAAGGAATTAGGTGTTTGTGTTTGCATTTCTGATAATCCGTAATCTGCAAATCTGAAATCCCTTTATTACTGTCATGTATCAGTGGGTTTCAATTACAGTTTTGTTTAAAATAAAAACCCTTTGAACACCATTTGCTTAGCCAATGCATGAAGTTAGTATCGAAGTTTAGTTGTGTGCCAAATTGGTTCTTTACCAAACCACTGTTCCGTGCCATTTCAATTCAAAGTATCAGCTTAATAGGTTGAGTTTCACATGAAAATTTTTAGATTGAGCTATGATTTCCTACAAATTGAGAAAGCTGAACTTTGGATTCAATAAATGATTTAGAGCACCATTAGAATAGATTTCATTGTTTTGATTTGAGTCGAATTGCATTTTTGAATTTGTTTTGATGCATTGTGTCAATAGTTTCGTTTCTAGATTAAAAACATGCATTGTTCTTTAATCCATTGAATTTTAATTGGCATTTTTTCCAAAACTCCAAAACCCATTTATATAAGAAAACCCAAAAACACGACACGATAAGCTCAATTCATTCAATTTTCTACTAGTCCTTGGAAAAACACGACTCGAGGCCCCTATACTTCCTTTTATCGTGACACCTAGTTTATTCATCGTGGGTTTTCGATAAAATTTATAAATTCTAATGGTTGAAGACTCTTCTAGTCGTGACACCTAGTTTAGGGCTTTTCACATGATATTGCCCACTTTTGGCCTAAGCCCTCATGGTTTTGTTCTTGGGCTCTCTCCAAAAGGTCTCATGCCAATGGAGATACTTTCCATCCTTTTAAATCCATGATCTTTTCCATGTGTTTTAGATGTGAGACTATGTTTGCACCCTTGCAACCCAACATCG
>NW_027428880.1:0-4784 GCF_044706935.1 Curcuma longa
GTCCGTCGAGGGCCCACGTAAGGGCGGGCGTTACATAGTCATTCTGCAGATTGCCTTCGACCGCATCGCCATGCGATCCTCACCTCTGCCGGATTGCCTATTCGGCGATGACCTTCGCCGAATAGTCATTCTGCAGTGGCCTTCGACCGCATGGCCATCCGGTCATCCCCTCTGCCGTATCGCCTATTCGACGACTACCTTTGCCGAATACCCATCCGGCCACGAATTTCCCGAATAACCTATCTGGTTATTGCCGTCGCTGACTAGTCAACCGTTTGCCGCCTTGATAGAATTGCCTATTCGGCTACTGCCTCTGCCAAATCAACTGTTCGACCACCTTCATAGTAAACGGTCTATTCGGCTCTGCTCTCATACTCCCGTCGGATTGCCTGTTCGGTCATACCTTCTTTACGATTACACGATTAATATCTGGACATGTCCCATCATAATCTTTGACAAATGTCCCTTTACATTAATTATCCCATCTCTCTACTGACAGTACTGGAGATGACAAGAGAATACTTCTTCGGCGATGGGACAAGGAACTCGATTGTTCCTGACATTCCATTAATCCTGATAAGACATTTCTTAATGATGACGTGACCCGTGCGCACGCTCATCTCTTCCTTTAAAAGACCACTCCGTCGGACAGGTAAAGGGATCGGAACTCTTTTGCTTTCTTTACGCTCAAGTTCTTTGCTGACTGTTCATCTTCTTCCTCCCTCCTCCACTGCCCCTGACTTGAGCGTCAGAATGGTCGCGCCGGAGCAACACCCGGCCTTCCTACTGACGTTTTCTGTGCCTGCAGGTCCGGCGGCCCTCAAGCCTTTTCTTCTTCTTCTTCTTCTTCCTCCTGCTGTTCTTCTTCTCCCCTGGTTCCACTCCATGGCGAGCTAGGTCAGGTGACGTGTCCAGGAGCTATTCTCAACCGGAACACCGAGGGTGTGATTCGGAGCTTGGGAAACCTTTTGAGAAGTTTGATTGGAAAGAATCCTCGCCAATGGGATGAGGTTTTGGCTCAAGCGGAGTTTGCTTATAATCGATCACCAAGTCAAACTACGGGGCTAAGCCCCTTCGAGGTTGTCTATGGTAATAAGCCCATCACTCCACTGGATTTAGCTCCAATCCCTCTTACTCATCATATCAGCGGGGATGGAGAAGATCGTGCTAAATATATCAAGCAATTGCACGAGAAAGTTCGTCAAGAAATTATCAAGCACAATGAGAAGTACCAAAGGGCGGCGAACAAACATAGAAGGCGTTCTATTTTCAAAGAAGGAGACTTGGTTTGGATTCACTTGAGAAAGGAGCGTTTTCCTCAAGGTCGGCGTGGAAAATTACAGCCTAGAGCTGATGGTCCTTTTCGGATTTTGAAGAAGATAAGTGATAATGCTTACAAGGTGGAGTTACCCGGAAACTATGGTGTCTCAACCACGTTCAATGTTGCCGATCTTTCACCATACATTGATGATGAACCTGTTCCAGATTCGAGGTCGAATCTTCTCCAACCCGGGGAGAATAACACTGGAACTTTCACTGGAAAGTTGGCCAACTTAAAATATTAAACTGCTTTCATTGAGAAGGAATTACGGTGCATGCCATTGGGAATCACATGCTTAATGGGAATTCAAAGAATCATCTCTTTCTTGAAAATTATAGTTGTCCTTTTCATGCATCTAGGAATCTACATAATCTTAGTATTTACTTATATTTATAATTACTAGTACCAAAGTTCTTGTTTTCAAGGTTTTGAGAACATGCAAACTTATTTATTCCTTTTGACTCACTTGGAGGGTTGTTCCAAGTCTTCCCTATATATTGGTCTCGTTTGTAAGCTGGTAGGAGGAGGGGTTTTTGGAAATTAAGAATGATCTTGAGCTCTTAAGCTTGTTAGAAGTTGTTATCTTCTACTTATCTTGCTCTAAACTCTTTTGGTGGATTCCTAGAGTGGTGAGTATCGAGAGGTTCCTTGTATTACCTCCTGCGTCTCTAATTTCTCGGTGTCAGAGGTTTATATGAGAATTGAGATGGACATGGTTGATTTAAAACTTAAAATAAATCATTTTAAATTATTCTTCTTTTGATGTCTATTTTCATATTGCTTGATCTTTCATACTGTTAATACTTATAGTTTCATATATTGCTCGATTTTTCATACTATTGATATGTTTATCTAGAGATTTTATGATGATATCTAAATGAATTAATATGATTTATATTAATAGTGGGCTTAGGTTGGTCATCCAGATTAATGTGAAATAAAAATTGAATAATTTTGATTAAAAAATAAACATAATAAGGATAATAAATAGAGAAAATGAAATATTAAATAGTGAAAATTCTTAGCTTAGTCTTTATAACAGAGTACTTAACCACTCACATTTGTTGTAATAGCGAGCTGTTGTCCATGGTTAGTATTTACTTGTGCGATGATATTATATTATCGTATTTCATTAATGAGAAAGCTTTTAGCCCATAAATCAGATGATGTTATTACACTCTAAAAACATTGATTCTAGTGATTCACATTTTAATTAATTTATTAGATTTATATCATCGATGACATTTATATATATTGATATTCATAGAGGTGATATTTATACTATTGATCTCATTTATACATGCTCACTAAATTGTAATAATTGTGATGTTAAAAGATGATGATGATTTAGAAATGATAGTTGTAACTCTAAACCTCCATAATAAAAATGGTAGATAATTATAGATGTATTTAACATATAGGTATAAGCTAAAGAACTTAAAAAATAACTTAAATTGTAATATGGAATTATGATATATTTTAGCTCCTTGATCTTCTAAACTAAATAAATTCATACACAGTTTGTTTTAATTACCTATTTAAAAATTTATGCTTAGTGCTTGATAATAAAATATACTTTTGATATTATAGTCCATCTCATTTCAGTAAAAGGTGATATTTATTACCCAGCAGTCTTACACAGTCGATCTCATGATCATTTGTGAGAAGGTAAATCGAAAAACTACAGTTGATCATTACGAGGAGGATATAATTGCCTCGACTTCATTGAGATTCGATCCTTGTCCACTTCAGTAAATTTGTTTTGTATGTATTAACCAACTTAATTATGTCCCGAAAGTATTATATATAATATCTCAACTTATATATAAAGTTGATCGGAGATCTTGGGCACTTAGCCATCATTAATGACAAAGTTCTGAACTCAAGAGAATCGATAAAGTCCAACGTTGAGAATTGCTAGAGGGAATTAGAATTAAAGCCACAATGAGCAGCAATCATTAAGGTATAACTGACAAGGTATCGTATTTAACTTGAAGGAGAATTTTATTTGTGCGTAATGAACATGTTAATAAATGCAATGGAAATAAAAGAAAAATAAAACATGATTTATGTGGTGATGTGGCGGATGCTGAGTGGTGTTATGTGATAGTAAAAGTCAAGAAGTCAGTTGACGTGGCAAGACAGAGAGTCAATAATCAGTCTTAGGGGATTAGTTCGACCGGCTCACTCGGTCCTTGTTTCAGCCAATTCGACCAACGTTGCCTCGGTCACTCGGCCCTTGTCTCGGCCAGTCCGACCTCCGTTGCCTCGGTCACTCGACCCTCGTCTCGGCTAGTTTGACCCCCGTTGACTCGGTCACTCGGCCCTTGTCTAGACCAGTCCGACCTCCGTTGCCTCGGTCACTCGACCCTCGTCTCGGCCAGTTCAACCTCAATGCCTGGCCACTCGACCATCATCTCAGCTATCCCGACCTTAAACGTCTAAGACCTTCGGTCCTCTCTTGCAACTGCTTTCAACTCAGAAAACGACAAAAGCTAAGTGTGTGAATTCTACCAAAGGACCAGGATGATTAGTAGGTTGTCAGGTTTGGTTCCCTAAATCCCCTTGTGTGAGAGCCTGAGGCCAAAAGGTAAAGAATAATCCAGACCACCGAGCCATAGGATGGTTACAAGGTTTGCAAACTCGGTCCCCTAGATGCTGCACTGCAGGCTCACTTGTCAGCTCCTCAAGCACAACAGGAGTCTGCCCCCATGCTAATGTGGAGATTCCTTCTTGTGAGTATATATGTCACGCTCCGGAGGTGTCGTTCCCGTACATCGGGAGGTACCTCACTCGGTGACATGATAATAAAGGGACCAATACACTAAGAGAGACGTAACATAAAAGAACCATCCATAACTTTATTAGATAAAATAACTGAGAACGAGTTCATACAACCATTTATTAAGTCTAGGGACAACCATCTGTACTCATAAAGGAAAGAAAATGACATAAACTATCAACAGTAGTAAACCAAACCGAAACGCAGCCCATCAAGGTCTTTGAGCAACTCTAAACAACTGAACCAGGATAGTATTAAATCTGTGCCTGCAAATCTAGAAGCCAAAGAATGTAGATAGTTAGCCAGATGCTAAGTGGGTAATTAGAAAAGATGTACATGAATGTAATTTTAATATATATATATATATATATATATATATATATATATATATATATATATATATATCCATCTCTTTATTTATTATTATCTGGAAACAGGTAATCTTATCATTATCTATCATCACCAGTATTATCTTAATATGGTTAAATATTATAAACAGTATCAACAGTTATATAATTAATTACAAATGGACAATATGAGCCAATATCATCAAAGTAGAAAAATCTCATGCTCTAGGCTATCAGCCTCTTCAAAATATATCGTCGCATACGTTATCTAACATGCGGGCTCTCTCTCTAGCCCTCACCGATGGAAGACAAGATAAACATTGCCCGTGACCTC
>NW_027428881.1:0-1825 GCF_044706935.1 Curcuma longa
TTAATAATTTTTATATTGTTACTAATACTATTTAATTTTTTTAACAGGTGGTTTTTTTAAACAAATCAAAAAAAAAGGTAATCCTTTACATATTTAATTTATAGGTTTTAGTTTTTATTGCATCTGAATGATATTACTTTATCTCTGTTTTTATTTTTGTATGCAGGCGAATAAAAGATAGTGACGAAGAATCCAGCAGAGTTTCTGGGGGACCACGATGATCTTCTTCCTATCTTTTATTCATATCTCATCTGATTTGTTTAGACTTTGTATGGATTTGTTGGATTTTCCTGATACTTTGACTTTGTATGGATTTGTTTAGACTTTGTATGGATTGCTTATGGATATTGTTTGACTTGTTATGGAGTTTATATCTGATGTTTGAATTGTATGGATTGTTATGGAGTTTGTATATCATGTTTGTATTGTTTATGATGTTTATGTATGGATGGGTTTGTATTGTTTATGATGTTTGGATTGTATGGATGGTTATGGATTTGATATATATACTTGTTTGAATGTTATGTGGATTGTTTGGTTTGTTATAGATTTGATATGGTTGATTGTTACAGGTTAAATGTATTTGTAAATCGATCCGATTGGATCGATATTATATGTATTACAGGAATATTAAAAAAATAAATTGTTGTCGTTAATTTTTTTTTAATTTTGCAACGAATTTTGCGACGAAAACCAATTTCGTCGCCAATTGGCGACGAATTTTGCGACGAAACAGTGATCGTTGCAATTATATCGTAACTTACTGTATATCGATTTTTTGCAACAAAAATGATATTCGTCGCAAAATTCGTCGCCAATTGGCGACGAATCATGTTCGTCGCCAATTGGCGACGAATCAGAGTTCGTCGCCAATTGGCGACGAATAAGTGTTCGTCGCCAATTGGCGACGAATCATGATTCGTCGCCAATTGGCGACGAACTCTGATTCGTCGCCAATTGGCGACAAATCATGATTCGTCGCCAATTGGCGACGACGCCAATGTATTCGTCGCCAATCAGCGACGAACACTGATTCGTCGCCAATTGGCGACGAATTCGTCGCCAATTGGCGACGAATAATGTATTCGTCGCCAATTGGCGACGAATAGAGTGGTTCGTCGCCAATTGGCGACGAAAACGATTTTTCGTCGCCAATTGGCGACGCCAATTTTTCGTCGCGATTGGCGAATACTGCGACGAATATCATTTTTCGTCGCAAATTTTAGCGACAAACACAAATTTTTCGTCGCAGAAACTTTGCGACAATTTTATAGCAACGAAAATTTTTCGTCGCAAATTTCGTTGGAAATTTTTTTGCGACGAATTTTTTGACAAAATTCGTCGCAAATTTCGTCGCAGAATGCTGTTTTTTTTGATATTTCTAGAAGTGTGATGATGATGATGATTAGTGAGTTGGATGTGCATCCAAGGGAGAGGATGAGAGTTGTTATCTTTCAGAGAGAAGGAAGTAGATTTCTTATAAGCACTATTAATGGACATGTTTAACATCATAACAGTTCATTATTTTATGTCTTCTTTCTTCCACATTCATACCACCTCTTTACATATCTTGTTTCTTTGTGCTTCATTGTGATATACATGAGTTGTTTTTCATGGATATGATAAGACTTTGGAATCATAGAGACTTGTGTTTATAGTGGTGGAGAGTAGGAGACATGCAAGCATATGGTAGTGAAATATCATGAGTTGCATTGAGTGGAAACTCCATTTACATACATGCTATTGAGAGTGAGAGCACCACCATATACCTTGTGAGGATTACATCAAGTTTAGTTTAATCATGTGTTTCAAATCACCAGTATGA
>NW_027428882.1:0-1000 GCF_044706935.1 Curcuma longa
TTTGGACTACCTGACTCATCAAGATATAAAATTATTTAATTTTCTATAATTAATTAAGCCATCAGCCGGTTTAGGCCAAAACCGGCTGATGGACTTATTGACCTCTGATGCACATGATCAAAAAATCTTTTTTCCTCCTCTTGCACTCTATAATCTGTACATCAACTCAGAATGCGTTACGATACATCGTGTTGGTAGCATTGAAATTTTTTTCTCGTGCCTGACATGTGGATTTGCCTGGCAAATTTATTTTCCATTAGATCTACATGATACTTGTTATCCAAAGACACCAATAAGTTATATGCACTCGCTCACTCATGTTAATATTAAATATTTTTTTTTCTATTGGCAAATTAGCCATCAGCCGATTTTGGCGAAAACCGGCTAATGGACTCACATACCTCTAATGCACAAGATTTGAAGCCCAATATGTGATATCATACTGTAATAAAACATTTCATCCATTAGATTTGCCCATCAAATAAAATACAACTGATGGAAACAATTTGCATTTCACAACAACAAATTTATTAAGAAATTATATGCATTTCAACAACAATGTATTACAACTCTATAGACTTACATTTGACAACATCTATAAGACAGAAATTTTCATTTCTGTACAAGAAATGATTTACATTTGACAACAAGATATCACAACTGCATACAATTACATTTTACAACATGCTTATAAAAATCAATTTTTTTTCTTTTTCCCCGCAGGCTTCCCATCCTTTAATGGGTTTGTCAAATTCAAATATAGAAAATTGGGAGTCATTAAAGAACTCCAGACTAACATCCACTCTAATTTGTGGCATGTCGGCTTGACGAAATTCCATATTCATACCAAGAAGTAGACGCCGTATATATTCCATGAGGAAGAAGGCACAATCATTGCTGCAAGATCACAACAAATAAATTAGTCACTCATAATTTAAAAGAACATCATTATAATTTACTAATAATATAGTATATTACTTACGATTGGACTTGTTGGGGA
>NW_027428883.1:0-4565 GCF_044706935.1 Curcuma longa
TCATATTCAGTCCAAATTAATGAATACATTCTTCCTATCATTATAATCATGCTCTTCAATTTTAATTTCGCACATTTAAATAATTTTAATCAAATTAAAATAATTTTAATAAGTCAAAATATTTTTCTAAATTAGTAAAAAATAATTTGATATAAAAATACTTAATTTATGTGTAATAATTTTAATAAAATTAATCTTAAAAACTAAATTTATTTTAATAGCAGCCAAATGTTACAGCACTAAAATAATAATATTTTCAAAAAATATTAGATGATTCCTAGTATCTTATCCATACTGGAAGCGTGTTACTTTCTCTCATGCTTAAGATCATCTTCAACCACAAAATCTATTTTGGTGCATTTTCAACATCAATTTGATGTCATTTCAGTACCAAATTTTTTTTCAATTCCAACTAATACACACCATTTTTTACACTAAAAAGAATATTCCTTAGAATATTCTATTTTTTCATCTTATAATTTCTTATTCAACATACATATTAATTTTAACATACATATTAATTTATTAAATATTTTTATTATGATCATCATTATTATTAAAATTAATATTTAATGATACATAATAACTAATTTTTATAATATTATATTTTTAATTACAACAAAATAAATATTAGTACTTTCCATTTTATTTTTGATGGAAATAATTGAGTAGACATACTATTATTTAAAAATAATTTTATGTGTTTGTGATGAAATTGTCAATATTATAAATTTTAATATATTTATAATCTTAATAATATAATAAATATTTTAAATATTATTTATTTAAATTAATAATTAATATAAATTTATAATTTATAAAATTTATAAATTAAATTAATTAATTCAAAATGCATCATTTCTTTTCCAACCGATGCCCTTAATCATATATCATTTCTTGTACGAAAATGGTACAAATGAACATGCAGCACCAAAATGATACTGCACTGTTCACTTACATCATTTTAATGCAAAATTAAAGACATCGGTTGGAAAAGAAACTCCTATTTGTTCGCTGAATCAACTCTATTAATCAAAAGAATCTTCAAAGGTTGACCAGTCAATTCACAACAATCCCGAGAGACTGTCGGTACACACGAAGCGAAGAGACGAGACTGCACACCTCACACAGTAAGCAAACGGCTAACTCTCTTTCTAAGTAATGCGATACAACGATCCTTCGATATCATTATCATACCCTTAACGCTTGGCCAGATTTACATTAAACAGCCACTTCAACAAAGAAATTAACAAAAAGAAGAAAATATAAAACAACTAAAATCATCGGCCTACTTCCTCGCCTTCTTCGCCGGCGCTTTCTTCGCCGGAGGCGCTGCCGCCTTCCTCTTGGATGCGGCCGGAGCCTTCTTCGGCGGCGCTGGCTTCTTCGACGGTGTGTCCTTCGTCGATGTCTTTGGCGCCTTAGAAGCCGGTGCGGGGGACTTCGCTTTCGATCGTGTCACGGCTGGCTTGGACTTTGCGGCCGCAGGCTTTGACTTAGGCTTCGGCTTAGGTTTGGCCGCGGCTGGTGCTTTAGGCTTAACCTTCGAGTTCGCCGCTGGCGGAGCAGGCTGCGCCTTGGACTTAGCAGCCTTTGCTGGCTTAGCCTTCGCCTTCGGATCCGAATTAGACTTTGTTTTAGCAGCAGGAGCCGCCTTGGCTTTGGGATTGGCGGCCGTAGCAGGCTTCGACTTGGACTTGGCCGCTGCCGGGCTAGCCTTGGGTTTAGCTGTAGCAGGCTTCGCATTGGGTTTCTTAGGGACGGTTTTAGGCTTGGGCTTCGATTTGGACTTAGGCTTTGCCTTCGGCTTGGCCGGGGCAGCCGAGGAAGATGTGACCGGAGCACCGGGGAGCTTGTATGAATTCTTTACCTTCTTCAGCTTTCCAGCGGCCACGAGCTTCTTCAGCTGGCCGAGGAGGATCTTCCTAAAGTTCCCAGGGAGGTGATCCTTCTGCTTGTCCTCGATGTACTTGCCGATTGCGTACTGGCTCGATCCAGCACGCTCCTTCAACGTCACGATCGCCTCGGTAATCATCTACATATCCGGACTAGAAACTCACAATCGAGATTTATCCTAGACCAAGATCCAATCGACGAGGGAGATACTGTTGTTACCTCAGCGTAGGGCGGGTGTGAGGAGAGCTTCCGGGGACCTGACGGCTTCTTCTTAGGCTTGGGCTCCTTCTTTTCCTTGGGAGGATTGACATCGCCGGCCGGATGCGCTTCGGCAGCCTCCGCGCCGCCTTCCGCCGGGACTTCAGCACTGGACGGATCAACCAAGGTTTCACCGGCCGCCGTGGCGACTTCTACCTCTTCCTGCGCCATCCCGGGAACTCTGGTACTTGGCCGGATCTAAGACACAGATCTGGGGGTCGATTGAAGAGATGGTTAAGAAGCCGGAGGAGGAAGGATTTAAATATAAGACTGAAGGGAGAACGACGAAAGCTGATTGGCTCACGGGTTCTTCCCACGGATCGCTCCCCCAGCCGCCTTCAAATGTGAGCCCTCAGATGGGATGCTACCAACGGTCAAGATGGAGTTAAGGCCAGCGGCCAGGTTGTAGTGTGGGTGGGCAGGGAGTTTTGGACTTGGATAGAGTGTGCTTCTTTTCTCACTTTGCAGGACAATAACTCAAGAAATATTCAACTAAATTCCCCAAAATTTCCATCATTCTACAGCTATTGAACTTGGCTTTCAAACGAGTCTGGATTCAGGAGAATTGGTTGAGTTATCAGTGATAAATTGAATTTTGAATGCGTAAAGGTCGAATCGAGACCTTTGTGTGAGTTTGTCAGAGTTCAAGAACTTCAGAGAGAACCACAGAGATCCTTATCCAACGATTTTTGTTTCATATTAAAGTAGAGTAACAGAAGAATCCTTAGAACTTGAAATCATGAGATTTGGTTAAGAAATGGGGGAGTAATGATCCATTCAAGATCATGCAACTCACACACCATAGATGCATGTTTGATGCTCTCATCACCCTTCATTTGGTTAGATCAAGTTCATGCAACCAAAAAAGCTAAAATAAATATCTTTTTTGCTGAATCAATGAACAACTCTTTTAGATCTGAAGAGTAGTAAATTTCTTACTTCTTTTGCCTGATTAATTAAGACATTTTATAGATTGTTTTGGATAATGTTGTGCAAGTATCATCAAGTGTTCCAAGTTGAGTGGCTAGAAAGAACTGTGGGTCAATAAGTGGAGGCAAATTGAGATTAGACTGATCAATCTTCAACATTTGTACTAATTCTAAAGTTTGCACAGTTTATTCATGTCATCAAAGCAAACAGATATGGCTAGTTATTCTGGAAATGAGAGACTGAGTGGCATAGTCTATTGCTAAACCTGCAAGAATACTTTAGAACTCTAGAAGTTGTTGAAGCAATGAAGAATAGAATGAATGAGAGTGTTCGAGTTGTATGAGAGTTATGTATCGAGGTCCCTTTGTCTCTCTATTTATATCTACAAGTTCGCATGTGGATAACTTTGTACCATTAGTTTTACTCGAATCTAGTGAAATTAACTTTACCTTTCAATGACTAGTGCATCAACTAACTGTGTGCAGATCTGGTCACTTGCTCAAACACCCAATCAACTCTAATGAATAAGATAATAATCTTATCTTGTCGACGGGTAATTTGTAAACACTTCTAGTCGTCAACACATATTCTCTAGTTGATTGAAATTGCATAACAATTAATGTGAGCCAACAATCAAATGTTAGTTGCCTAGACCAATTTGACTGAAAGTTTACATAGTCATTTGAGCATCAAAATTCAAATAGAAACAATCTATTTGTGAACAAAGAATTTTCAATCGACTCTCAAGTTTACTTAACCTTTCATTCGATTAAGAATTATATCCAATCAATTGAATCTTCTTGAATTTTATTCAAAATTGAGCTTTAATTTCAATTGCAATTTAAATCTATTGTTCTTTTGATCAAACACTTGAGCTTATCATCACCTAATATTTTTTCAAGAATGTGAATGTCAAAATTCCATTTACTCGCAAGTTCTCATAACACTTGAGTCCACTTTGTCAAACCTTCAATTCCCTAGCTACACTACATTGGTGGAAAATTTGGTCGATTCTATTTTTGTCAAGAAACTAATGTTGTTACTGTCGATTGTTATAGGACTTTGTTTCTTCAATTCAACTCTTGTCAGGGAATTGCCACCATCGAGAAACTCCATAAATCCTTCAATAAATTAGATAATGAATCTAAGGCGCGTACATTCATTTTTCTTAAGAAACTATTTACTCCCGCCATGGTGATGCCCTCGGACTAAGCAATTATTCCTCCAAAATACAATGGATTCCTTAATAATTGTAACGCCCCACCTCTTCTTATACTAGTAGGGAGACGTTACGTACTTTAAACTTTCCTTAACTTTTACTCATTAAATAAAATAACTCAAATAAACTTTTCTTTTTCTGTTTAGATGTGGAAGCAAAAGAAATAAATGTAAATTCTTGGACATAAAATAAATATTTATATAATTCTTGATCTTATTCCGTGGTTCCGCCGACACCACACATCAAACACTTTTCCCGCTGC
>NW_027428884.1:0-10998 GCF_044706935.1 Curcuma longa
GAGTCCAGCCTGTCGTAAGGCTAAGTCATCGAGCACGGAGCTCGAAGTTCCGACCTGTCATAAGGCCATGTTGGGGAGCGCAGAGCTCGTGAGTCCAGTCTGTCGTAAGGCTAAGTCATCGAGCGCGGAGCTCGGAGTTCCGACCTGTCGTAAGGCCATGTTGGGGAGCGCGGAGCTCATGAGTCCCACGGAGAGAGAGCGTTTTCCAGGTTTGACTAGCTCGTAGGTAATGTTTATTGAGAGAACTGAAATACATCATAGATGCTTATTACCAGTGATACGAAATGAATTATCGAAAAATGCAAGGAGGGAAATTAATACTGTCCTTTCAGCCGCGGTATGGCCGTAGGTGAGTAGCATGCCAGGGTCGCGGTAATCCCCTTTCTTGGGGTCGGCCAGGTAGTATGACCCTCCGGCGAGGCAGCTGGTTATCTGGTAGGGTCCTTCCCACTTAGGATCAAGCTTGCACAGTCCTTCCAGGGGAGTTCTCCTTTTCCATACGAAGTCCCCCACATAAAATGAGCGAGGTCAAACTCGCTTGTTATATATTTGACTCATGCGGCGCCTGTATGCGTTGAGCCGCGCGTTGGTCCTTTCCCTGGTTTCGGTGATGATGTCGAGTTCGGCGGCTCGGTTCGAGGCATTCTCTTCGGGGCTGCTATAGGCCGTCACCCTTATAGACTGACATCCTATCTCTACCGGCACTACGGCCTCCCCTCCATAAACCAGGTGAAATGGCTGATGGGAAAGTCTTGAAAAACCGTTCTGGTAGATTCTTGCAGAACAAAAATTTTCTCAGAAACGATCTCAAGTTGCCCTCATAGTCGATCAAACGAAGTTTGATCGACGCATTTAGATCATTAGGCTCTTGTGTTTGGTTTATAGGATCCAAGATAAAAAGGATAATTTAACTTATGCGGAAACATTAAATTATACCTTTCTTCGGACTGTTGTGAAGGATGAAGTTTGTACCCAAAGACCTCTTGATCTTCTGCTGTATTCCTCTCCTCTTTTCGAACGTTGTGTGGGCAACGATCCTTCAAAAATTTCTCCACCAGAATTCTCCTCTCCAATGTCTAGCAAACTTTCCTTCCTTCTCTTTGTGAGAAGAGAAAGAGAAAAAGAGGTTGGCTACCGATAGTCTCGGCCACCAAAGGTTTATTTCGTGTGTCTCTAAAACCCGTTGCAAGCCTCCTCTTTTATAGCCTAGCCATCTCACAAACTTGGTATGATTTGTATCATAAATATGGTATGATTTAAATCATAAACTTGGTATAATTATAATCAAATCAAATCTTCTTTTCCAGATTTGATTAGAAAAATCATAACCAATTTTGTCTACGGAAGAGATAAAATTATGATTCTAATCAAATCAAATCTCATCCAGATTTGATTCTAATCAAATCAAATTTATCCAGATTTGATTTCTAATCAAATCTCATTCAGATTTGATTCTAATCAAATCAAATCTCATCCAGATTTGATTCTTATCAAATCAAATCTCATCTAGATTTTGTTACGGAGTGCGGCGTCGATGGCCTGTTGCACGATCTGATTCAGATCAGTTTTGTTCATTGTTACTATCTCCTCCTAATTTCGTTCCTCGACGGGCTCTCGATTGCTAGCGGTGCATCTGGTGTTCACCATCGTGTCGTATAGCTCAGAGTTCCCACAGACGACGTCAAAATGTTCCGGCTCCTTGCCGACGATAGCCACAACACCAGGCAATAGAAGGTCGTGTCAACTTGTACTTCTTGGTCGAGGAGAGAGGCCCTGAGGAGACAACAAATGAACGTACGGGTCAGCGGAGCGCCGGGGGATCCCGGCGTGGCCACTCCGACGCTCAAGTCAGGTAACGAGCAAAGAAGTGTGTATTCAGAAAAAATTCAGAGGGTCCATTGTCATACCTGTGCAGTTTATATAGAGGTGGGGAGGCGATATTTTAGGATCTTAATGCCTGTGATTGGCTATCAATCCATTATTGATGTGGTAAGGATAATCTTCGAGGGTTTTTGGTCATCCGACGGCTCGGATCTGTAGATCTTTATCTGACAGTTGTGCCAGCGCGGGGTATCTTCTTTAGGATTAGGCTGGGCCAAGTAAGGGACTTGGTCTATGTTCTTCTTCTCGCAGATGAGCTGCCGATTCTTGTGGAGAGGTTGGTGGGGTGCCCCGCTAGTATGCATGCCGCAGACGAAGGTCGGGAGTGGCCAATTTGGGGAGGGCGCCTAGGATGTCTGTGTACTGGCGTCCTTATTTTTGTGGGGGGATCTCTGTGGAGCGGTCCGGCGATCTTTGCTGGGGTCTTGCCCGGAGGTAGGATGTGCAGTTAGGACTTCGCCCTGAGGTAGGCACGTGATGCCTTGATCCCGTCGTGAGGTGGGCCTACAAGGCTTGTACCTTACGAGGAGGTAGGCAGGTGGTGCCGTTACCTGGTCCGGAGGTAGGCGGGTAGTGTCGGTACCTGGTCCAAAGGTAGGCAGGTGATGCCGAAACCTTATGCGGAGGTTAGAATGCGATGCCAGTGCCTTGTCCGGGGGTAGGCATGCGATGTCAGTGCCTTGTCCGGAGCTAGGCCTGCGGTGCTGATACGTTGCCAGGAGGTAGGCATGTGATGTCGGTACCTTGTTATGAGGTAGGCATACGTTGCTTGGTGTTATGAGGTAGGCATGCGATGCCAGGGTCTTGTCCTGAGGTAGGCATGTGATGCCGATACCTGGTCCGGAGGTAGGTAGGCGGTGCCAGTACCTTGTCTGGAGGTAGGCAGGTGATGTCGGTACCTTGTTCTGAGGTTGGTTATGAGATGGTGTATTATTGTCAAGAAATGGCTCTCAGTACGACAGGGAGGGGGTCCGGATCTTTTACGTGTGGTTTGTGTCTTTTGTGTTAAGGGAGGTCAGTCTTCCCTACCTTTCCCTTAGTCTCCAGAAAATACCCCTCCGGGCTTCTATCCGTCCTCTATACGTATTCCTCTCTCGGGGAGGGATATTCGTACCGGATCAGTTTTAAATTCATGTATTTCTTCTTAACTTTACATAATGATCTAGAAAGCATTTTAATTGCATCATATAATTGATCAAAGGGTAGGTTACGTACCTCACTTACCGTTTCAGATTCGTCGGTTGAGACTCCCCCTGTACTATTGCTTTCGTCATTGGATCCTATTTCTGAATCTTCTTCTTGTATTGCCATCAATGCAAGTCCAGCTATTTGTTCTGACTCTGAGTCTTCTGAAGAGTCATCCCGAGTTGCTTTTAAATTCTTGTGTTTGGATTTTAGTTTTTCATTTCCTTTTTCTTTGGGCTTCTACTTGAGTTTAGGACAATTGTCCTTGTTGTGACCTTCTTCATCACAGTTAAAGCACCTTACTATTCTTTTCTCTTTTCTTCTTAGTAGTCTTGAGGCCTGTTTCTTATCAAAGTTATTAGTTTTAAAAAACTTTTTCATCTTTCTTATCAGGTATGCTTCTTCATCCAATTCCAAGTATGTGTTCGAATCTGAGTCACCCTTCTTTGTTTGTAGAGCGATGTTGTTATGTAGTAGTTCTGTGTCTTTAAATCCTGCACATCGAGATTCATATAATTCTAATGTCAAAAATAGTTCTTCTAGTGTACTTACCTCTAAATTCTTCGAGATGTAATATGAGTCCACTATTGAAGACCATTCTTGGGTTCTTGGAAATGCATTCAATGCATATCTAAAAGTGTCTCGATTTATTACTATTTCTCCGAGGTTGTTGAGGTCAGTGATTAACTCTTTAAGTTTTGCATGTAACTGTGCCACTTTTTCCCCCTTTTCTAATCGGAGATGAGTTAGTTGATTCCTCAGTAGGTCTCTTCTGGCTAATTTTATTTCTAAGGTCCCTTCATGAAGTTCTAAGAACTTTTCCTAGAGATCTTTCACCGAGTTATAGTGGCCTATCTGGTTGAGTTCATGTACAGGTAAAATATTTAAGAGATGGAACTCTCTTACCATTAGTTGTGAACTCATCTTTTTTGCTTCTTGGTCCATCGTAATTCATCGAGTTCTTCTCCATTCTCATTCCTGGGAACTTCGAAACCATTTTTAATACATAGCATAATTTCAAAATCCATTTTGAAGAATACCTCCATTTTTCTCTTCTAGATGGTAAATTCGCCCTCGAATTTTGGTGGGTGGATGTTTGCTCCGGTCATTCCTCCTGATCTAGTTGCTTAGTTAACGATTAGTCCTTCTAAGTAGTCCTACTCTAATACCAATTGTTGGTATAGCGGAAGCTTTTTTGTGGATCACTAGAGGGGAGGAATGAAGATCGACCTATAAAAAAAAAATCTCTTTCTCTTACTAACATTTTAGCAAGGACACACTAATTTAAATATAATATGAAATATGAAATAAAATATGTGACAAGGGATTTACTTGGTTACAACCCTCGAGTTGTTAGTCCAAGACTATGAAAGTGCTCATCAAAAATCTTCTCATCGGAAATACTCTGGAGTTGAAGAAACCTTGTACAATAATTGAGCGTGACTAATAATAAACTGAACAAAATCGATAAATCAAGTATGTATTTTCTACATTGAGCTTTAGTCTATTTATAGTCTTCACCTCGATCTGACCATTGTGTTGATGTGGCACTTTTGGGTGCCTGGAAGCCTTCCGAGCACCTAGATTCGTTGATCTCAATCCGATCTATCAACGGTCTGCTAATGAGTCTGAATGACTCCTCGCGATCCGGGCGCTTGGAACCTCCCCAGGGGCTTGCACTTTGTTGACGTGGACTTCATCCTCATATGCTTCAACAACGGCTCATGCTGACGTAGATTAGGTATCCGGGCACCCAGACTTAGGGCACCCGTAATGGATCTGGGCGCTTGGACACCGAGAATGGTCAACTTCGTATTACACATTTTCCTCTTCCGTTCTCCGTTCTTCCTTGGTCGCATTGCGCAGTCTTCTTCCTAGCTTCTCGTCCCTCGGATACACCGAGTCCTTTTAGCTTGTTCCCGTGCGTCCTTGTCGCTCCGCTAGAGTACTCTTCTGCAGCTTCTCATACTATACCTCAGATGTACTGAGTCGGTCAGATCCTTTCTCGTGCCATCTTTCTCGCTCGCTTGTGTCTTCTACCAAGGTTTTCCATCTGCATATCATGTGTGATCTCCTAAGTCTCTGCACACTTAGAACCACGTGTCAAATACCACAAGACCTAATTTCAGACTTATTTGATCACTCATCAAAACTTCACTAGGGTACTAACAAATAATTTAAAAGTTCATTTTAAATTACACATAATATACTTCAAGTGCAGGAAGAGAGGACACTACAAAAATTAGTATCCTACTCGTAAGATTCGGGCAGCACTATTGGCAGCAAAGGAGCAACCGATGCTAGGAGTCTAAAGGAGCAAAGAGCAAATTACGTGCTTCAAGTGTCAGAGATCCGGACACTACAAGAACAAATGCCTAGAGAAGAAGAAGATGGAGAAAAAATTCATAGAATTTGGGATGGTGAAGAAGGTTAGTATGTTTAATTATAAAAATACTCTTATGCATGATAAATTAGGTTTTCCTTGCATTCAATTTTATAATTACATGCTAGTTCAAATTTGAATAATTCAATTAATATTAACATGAAAAATTCAATTAATAATTTTGATGACTCAAACTTAGTTAATTTAAAATTTTTAATTAGTGATTTATAAAATTTAGATTATAAAATAATTTAATTAATAAAATAGTAATTTGACATTAGAAAATTAAAATTAAAATAATAATATTAATTTAAAAAATCAAATAATTTTGATAATTTGAAAGTAAATTTAATTAATAAAAATAGTAATTTGAAAAACATAAAATTAGATCCCATGAACAATGAAATAAATCTAATATGGATAATTCAATAAATAAATTTAAATTAAATTATAATTTAATTAAGGCAAATTTAAAAATTCAATCACTAATAATTTAAATTTAATTAATTTAGATGTAAATTAAATTAATAAAATTAAAAAAAAATCTTTAACTCATTAAACTAAGATAACTCTAATTTGAAAAGCTTAAATTTAATTAATTTAATTAATTTAAAAATAATTAATAATTCAACCAACCAAGATGAAGTAGTGTAAATAATTATCAAGACAAATCTAACAATTCAAAATTAATTAATTTAAATAATTTAAAATTAAATAATTAGGATAATCTTAAAAATAATTTGATTAACTCAAATGAGAAAATTTTAAAATTCAACAAAATAAATCTTAAATTTAATAATTCTAACATTTAAAAATGAATTTTAAAAATTGAAAATTAAATAATATAATTCAAGAAAATAAATCTATCAATTTTAATGAGTTAAATTTAAATTTTAAAAAATATAAATTTAAAAAATAAAATCAACTATCATCCATTTATATTTAATTATGGAATAAAAATTAATTGAAATCTAAAATAAAAAAATTCATATCTTTTAAAAATTCAACAAATTACAAATATACTTTAATAATTCAAATAAAACACAAATAAAGAAATTAAATTGTATAAACCTAATTATATTAAAATACCTATAATTATGGAATCAATTAATAAAATGATCCCCAGGTAAATAAAAATTAAAATATATCAAAGTGGATTGACACATTCACGAATCCACATAAAATATATCAAATTGAGAATTTGATATATTATTAGAATTTAGATGAAAAGTATTTGACTTATTTGACTCATACATACTTGCCATGCTCATACATATCATTCATTAATGTCTATTTGTGTAATTAAATATCATGTCACATATGTCTACTTCTTACTTAACGTAGACTGGTTAGCTAAGGATATAAGCTTAATTGACACTTGTCTAACATAATATCAAGGTGGAGCAAGATGATAGTACGTTAGAGAAGCTTAGTCTAACTAGTCAAGTGAGGTAAGAAGTATCTTACTTGGTCTACTTAGCTAAGTGGGACTGACTAAAGCTATCTCGCCACATTATTGACTAATTAGACTAGGAGTTTTCAAGAAATAGATTAAGTACATAATTTCTTAAAAAGACTTTATCTAAGGAAGTGGTAATTGCTCTGATAACTAAGAAGGTCCTTGCCTCGCCATGACCTGGAAGCTAATTTTTAAAATATGCACTTAACTAATTGACAGTTAAAATTGAATCTAATATAAGGTCAAACATTTCTTGATGAGATGAAGTGTAAATGACATCGACTAGCAACCTTCAGAAAGATTGCCTCTACTCCTATCCACACCAAGATCTTTGCTAGATGACTTCACTAAGTGATATGTCATGTCTCCGTTTTGATACTAGTTGAAGGAAAGAGATGAAGTGATTCGAGAGAGAACCTACAGTTTAATTAGGTATTCGACGGCTCAAAGCAACCCGATGATACGAATTAAACTGAATGGAGGTGATTAAGCCACCATTTGAAGGTTGGTTAGCTCACTATGGACGAGGCACAGCGGGCCTAATGGCATCAGAGTTTCAGTAATAACAATTACCCACATGAACAATAGCCATGGGAAACACTTGTTCATATCTGGCGGCCCCTTGCTTTGTCCGTTGACTGTAGCTTCTTGGCAACCAGTGGTTGGCTGGCTAGGAAGGCAACTGGCCGGTGGTAGGAGGGAAGTCAATGGTAGGACCCACTTGGACGACAACAACACCACCAATGGTGGTCAGTGGAGGCAAGGAGAAGGGTTGGGTGGCGGCAAGGAGAGGAGGAGAAGAATTAAAACCTAACTCTTAAGTTTTCTAATTTCGTTAAATCTCTCTTCTATAGAGATCTATTTATAGATCTCTAATGGATTTGATTCATGAACCAAAAACTTATATCCATTAGCTTAAAATCCAAACTCATAGCCTTAAGTTTGGTTCAAGACCAAACCATGTTGGTGTAAAATAAAATCACCTTTTAATTACAACCAAACTAATTTGATTTATAATTAAACCAAAGATGGTCCACTTTGTCTTCAAGAGACATGGCTCATCTGCGCTTTCATTTTGATAAAATATCTTTCATATTTGTACTTCATCTGGTCTAACCAAACTCAATCTCTCTCGATCTAAGAATCTAATTCTTAAACTCATTTTATGTCTTTTGGATAATCTTATAGTGTGTGTGACCTTATAGGTTTTCAATTTATGTTGGTCATCTATAATTAACCATTAATTATGGATCGATCATGAGTGGTATCTAGTAGTACATCATAATCCTCAATTAACCAGAAAGTCACAGTTGATTCCAGAATCAATTCTGAACCCTTCAGCAGCTACAATTGTTCATGCAGTTGTTCCTTTCACTTATCTTATACCTCTTAGTTCAGAACATGGTCTGTGTATCAACCCCCACAAGACTGACTATATCACACCTATCCCAAGCAGTAGTTCATTTTCCTACGGATTCAAATTATTCAAATATCTATCCAAGAGGATCATCTTCTTGACATGTTCTACTTTGGCCAAAGACTTACTAGTAACAATCCTAACAAGTGGTCATAGGGTATACATCTCCTAATAAAAGGAGTGGTGAATCCTCTATGAGCTACTCAAACACTTTCGGTCACTTCGACATACCCAATCATTCCAGGTCCATACCTCTGAAGAGACGCTTGCTTAAGATGTTAAAGTATAAGTCTCCATGACTAAGATGACTTAAATATCTTAAGTTGAAGGAAACATGCACTCAAGCTGCAATGAGATCTTCATAAACATGTATTGAACCATATGAAGTCTCATGACATGTCACTTTCAATGAACTAGTTATTTTTAACCAACATACATATGTTAACTCTTAACATTAAGATGTTCCAGTTAGTTAGGATCAGCTGTTTGGTTAAACCAAGGAGTCTAACATGTGCTAGTCTTACAGAATCAATGATGTTCAGTCTCATCAATTCATCGATTAGAAAATCTTTTAATATGTATATAATTATATATGTAAAGGTATCCGCTAATTGTGATCCAATCATAATTTCTCTTATGATATGCATTGTATTATGGATTTCATTAATTGAGTTTAAAATCTAATTAAATATATAGAGAATGTACACTCAAATAGTGATTTTATTTATTCAAAAAAATAGTACATTATTTAAAATGATTACCTTAGGACACTCCTCAAATATAACATTCAAGTGCCTGGCTTGCTCCACAAAAGCAACCTCAAACAGAACCCTCAGAACAACATTCACGGTTATTCTGTAACCTCTATTCAAGTGCTTCACGCTCTCGAAATGCTACTACGATGCCAAGATACTACACTGACACCGTGCTCAAGTTCTCAATTATTGTCGGTAACTAGTAGCATCATTTTTAATTATTTTTGTGCATCTATTCTCTAGGAATGGTAAGCGTGCTACCGTTCCTCTTTTTATAAAAGATGAGGCTCTTTCTCGTTGTGAGAAAGATTTCACTAGTAGATTGGTCATCAAAAGCAGTCAAGGACTGCGTACCTTGAAGTAGCAGCCAGAGACTATAAACCATGTAAAAATAAACATATTACTTATTTTTGTGCTCTGATTTTTTGATTTTTTGCTATGTACTTAAAAGGATTTAAAATAAAATTTCAAAAATAAGTGAAAAAGTGAAGCGCGCTATTCACCCACCCTCCTCTAGCACTCTAAACGATCCTACATTTAAGTTTTTCAAAAATCTCATTATTATTTTTTGTTATAGTTAATAATTTTAAAAAACCTTTAAGACATTAATATTAGGGGAAAAGGTTAAGTTAAGAGGGAGAGTTTTAAAAAATTAATTTTTTTCTTAACTATTGAAATATTTTTCCTCAACTTTTGAACAAAGTTGTCATAATAAAGAAGGGGA
Organism: Curcuma longa; assembly: GCF_044706935.1. NCBI lineage: Eukaryota > Viridiplantae > Streptophyta > Magnoliopsida > Zingiberales > Zingiberaceae > Curcuma > Curcuma longa. The sequence continues at coordinate 9,805 of NW_027428884.1, forward strand.
GATTATTGGTGCAGCGAGCACTAGATAATCAAATTTGTATTTTAATGATTGACAATCGTTCAAAGTTAAGCTTGATTGTGATATAATGAAGTTGATCAAGTGTGCAGGTAGCTTAACCAGGAAAGTCCTAATAGGCACTAGGCAAGGGAAAGACCTAGTAGTTTAGCTGGACCAAATACTAGGTAAGACAAAAGTCCTAGTAGGTTAGTTGGACTAGATATTAAGCAAGACAAAAATCCTAGTGGGTCAGTTGGATCAGATACTAGTGAATGGGAAAGTCCTAGTAGGTTAGCTAGATCGGATACTAGGCAAAAGATTTTTCAAATCGAGGACACCAAGTGGAAAGTTTAGACAAGACAGAGAAACGGATGTTAAGCAGGAAGGGCTTGATGGGTTAGGAAGAACCAGAGTTCAAGTTAGGAAAGTCTTGGCGGTCAGATCGGATGTTGAGTAAGAGTCCAAACAAGTCAGGAAGTTTAGATATTTAACAACATGTAAAATCTCCCGAGTTGAGAGATCCTTCTGCAAGGAAGGATGGTGAGGATGCATTCCCTTTAAAAGAACAGTAGACGTCGATCCACACTAGGGTTTCATACTAAATCTTGAGTCGAGATTAGGATAGTTGTAACTATCCAACTTGCTAATTCATATATGGTTGTTATACTAACTCTATGGTGCATGGACTTAAGATCAAAAGTTAGTCGGAACAGTGAATTCCTAATAACCAGATGGTATCTAGGTGTCCAGAGATGGATAAAATGCAACTCAAAAAGTCAAATTAAACTTTATTCAGTTCTCGCCACGTCAACAGTCCAAGTGGTCGGAAGGGTTTTAGGCGTCCATGGATCAAGCACGATGGTATCGGATTGGATCAGGACGAGCTGGGGGCATTCGGAAGGGATCCAAATGCCCAAATGGCCTTTAAAAGAAGCTTCGACTAGTAGCTTCAGATCATCTTCTGCTACTGCCTCATACTCTCATTTTGCTCCAAATTTCTGCCGCAACACCACATACTGCTCCTACAACTACTCTCACTCTTCAAATTTTTTATTATCGATATTATTGTTTTATATTTCATCTTTGATACTCATTTTTGAAAAGGGTCAGTAAACTTATTGTAGTCTCTATCTTTTGTAGGAGACGAACCTCCTGTAGGGATGTATATTATAAAGTCTTGCTTTCTGTATAAATATT
>NW_027428885.1:0-1877 GCF_044706935.1 Curcuma longa
CTAGGGCCGGCGGTAGGAATTTCCTTCCTCCTTCTTTGTCTTCCGCCGCCACCCTCTTCTTCCTTTCTCTCTAGGGCCGGCGCCCACCTCTTCTTTCTTTCTTCCTTAGGGTCGGCAATCCCTTGCCTTCCCTTTGCTTCTTTGTGGCCGGAGGTTCCAAGCCTTTCCTTTCTCTAAAGTCGGCGGCCAAAGACAAGAAGAAAGGAGAGAAACTAGAGGAGGAAAAGGAAGATCTTCGCTTGCTTGATTGCCATCGGAGAGAAGAGCTTTTGGTGGAGTAATCTCGAAGGATCGTTGTCCACACAACGTTCGAGGAGAGGAGAGGATATACAACAGAAGATCGAGGGGTTATCCACTCCTTCTAGACATCCCACAAGAAGAGGTACAATTTGTATTTCCGTTTTAATAAATTGTTCTTCTTCTCCATGGATCCTATAAATCAAACACAAGAACCCAATGATCTAAATGCGTCAATCAAACTTTGTTTGATCGATTATGAGTGTAGGATCGAAAACACGCTAGAGGGGGGGGGGTGAATAGCGTGTTTGAACGCTTTTCGATTTTTCAGAAAATCTCGAGTTCGTAGTCGGAAGCGATTATAAACGAGATGCGGAAGCAAACAGAAAAAGCAAGTAATAAAAGATGACAAGTTTGTTTTTACTTGGTTCACAGCGCAACGCTGCTACTCCAAGGCCCACGGTCCTTGACCGTTTACGTTGGGCAATCCACTAAGCTACTTGCCCCTTTCCGGCAGCAAGTATATCGTAAAATCCGATACAAAATCCGATTACAGAAATGATCTAAACTGAATTACAAAACAAGACTTTGTTACCAAATTTTTCGCTCCCCGGAGATCAAATTCGGCGCCTCGGTGTTTGTAGAAGTGGCTTGGAGCAGGCGTAGCACCGACGTCGAAGAATGGAGGCTCAGAGGTCGCGGGAACGGAGTTTGTGAGCGTTTGGAATGTCTTCCTCGGCTGCTGCTCGCGGAGGGCTTATATAGCCGACCTGGGTCGACTCAGATTGAGATCTGGGTCGACTCCAGCCGACGTGGCAGATAAAACTTAATCTCTTTCGTCGCTTATCCCTCCTGGGTCGACTCTGATCCCGTTCTGGGTCGACTCCAGTCGCGGTGGCGGCAGCGGCGATAGGATTTGACTCTGGGTCGACTCAGAAGCTTTCCTGGGTCGACTCCAGGCTGATCTGGCGGAGACCTCGACGCGCTGACTTCCGGATTCAAGCTGATTCGGCTGGAGTCGACTCCAGAGTCCATCTGGGTCGACTCCAGACCCAAAAAATGAAGTTTTTCGTCCGGAGTTGGCTTTCGTCGGGCTTTTCCTTCCTGCACAACAAGTTAGCTCAAATCTAACATGTAAAGGAGCAAGTCGGTTCATCGAACCAACTTCGAGTCTTAACTTCGGATCTCCGGTGAGATCCTGGGTTAGACCGGCGCCTACTGTTCCTCGTAGGAACGCGTCCTCACCCACTCCCTCGGGAGAATTTACCTGATGCCAACCAAGTCCTCCTGACCCGTTGGACTTTTGCTCGGCTCTGTCGTTGCCCCCCAGGACTTGAACGCAACTGATCCTCCTGACCAGTCCATTCTTCTGCTGCAACTTGGTCCTCCTGACCAAGTCCAGCCTTTCTGCAACTTGGTCCTCCTGACCAAGTCCAGACTTCTGCCTGGTGCACTTTGACTCTGCCAAGTCTTCATGCCTAGCAGCACTAGGACTTTACCTATTTTCTGCACACTCAATTCAGCCTGGTTAGCCAAATCACATACTTAACTTGATCCTAGTTCCATAATCAAAACTCAGGTTTGATTTGCTAGTGCTTCCTGCACTAACAATCTCCTCCTTTTTGATTATGACAACTTAA
>NW_027428886.1:0-3064 GCF_044706935.1 Curcuma longa
CACCACAAAAAAATCACTGAATAGAGTCGGAATTAGCGACGGAACTATATTCCGTCGCTAAATATAGAGACGGATTTATTTTATCCGTCGCTAATCTAGAATTTAGCGACGGAATATTAATTCCGTCTCTAATTCCGTCTCTAGCGACGGAATATAAATTTCCGTCTCTAAATAAAGACGGAATAGAGACGGAATTAATATTTCGTCTCTAAATTTTCGATTCTTAAATTTTATAAATTGTCATAAATTAAAAAATAACAACGGAATATTAATTCCGTCTCTTCCATTAGCGACGGAATTAAAATTCCGTCTCTAAATTAGCGACGGAATTAAAATCGTCGCTCAAAATAGAGACAGAATTAATATTCCGTCGCTATTGTCGCTAATAGGGTTCCGCCGCTGCTTTTTTTTCCTCCTACGTGAACAGATCTTCTCCTTTCCTCCTACGCGATTCTCTCCCTCTCGTCTCTCTCGCTGCGAAATCGTTTTCCGGCGTCCTCTCCCTCTCCGGCGAACTGTCCTCCCGGCGCCCTCTCCTCCTCCCGGCGCCCTCTCCTCCCGGCGCCCTCTGTCTCCGTTCTCCGACGCCAAGAGCTCCGCGCGTTCTCCGTCCAGCTGAGCTCCCGCGCGAACAGATCTTCTCCGGCGAACTCCTCTTCCGTCAACAGATCTTCTCCACCTTGTAAGGCTTCCTTCGGCTGATGTTTGTATCTTTGTTCAGTTGCTAATGGGTAATCTGTGCATTTTAGACGGACTGCAATTTCATGACAAACCAAAGCTTTCTATGATTCCATGATTGCACCAAAAGCTTTTCTCATATTAAGCAGCATGATTCCATGATTGCACCAGAAGTTTCCTTTTTTGCAATACTTAGTTTTCCTTTTTGCTTAGTTGATTCAATCGATGAACATTGTGTGATCTGCAAGAAATCCTGATTATAAGTATTTTAGGTCTGGGTGATGTGCTTAGATAGTTGGATGTTGGTTAATAAGGGTTATTATCTAGGATTATTTGATAATATTCCGACTCAACTAATAAAACTGATCATCTGCATATTGACACGGATCTGTTGATCTCGCATAAGATTTATCTTCAGGGAAGCACAAGATCTGTCTCAGTCTCTGTCTTTTAAGTAGCTCAAGCAATGATGCTGGAATCAGTAGCAAATCACTATAAGACTCACAGCTTACATGAAAAGGATCTATACAACCATCGTTTCATGGCTTCATACTAGAAATATAATTGTCAGTATGATTCTATTTAGATGCAAAGTTTACATGACAAAAAATTATGACGTGAATGCTTCTATTAATGGAGATTTCTACATCTTTGATTTTCTAAGAATAGAGTTAAAGTTTATCAATTTTTTTTACAATTAATAGTCTTCCCTTAGATTTTCCATCTTGAGGGGAAAAAAACTAGTGTAAGTTTGCTCCAAATTCATAATCCTGGGTTCACCTCACTGTTTCAAATCTTTTGTACACTCGTTCCTTCTTCAAAAATGAAAACACTCTCTGCATGTTCACAGGGATCTAAAAGGATTCTCTCTACAAGGAACTTTGGCACCTGAGATTGGGAAGCTCAGACACTTGAAAGCTCTGTAAGTAGCATCTTTTTTTCCATATTCAACTTAAGGAGAAGAAAGTGGTCCTTCTCCTTAGGGAGAACTCCTTTTTTCTACTTCCCTTTATATGATAATTTGACAATGAAATTCTTTAGTTAACCAATACATATTAGTTAACCAATACTTCCCTTTATGCAGGTATTGCTTATTCATCTATGCTTTTATAACATGGAATTATCTATTGATGTTTTATGCAGGTATTACTTCTCTTTAAAGCTACTTCCTTTCTTATCTCTCTAAGTTTAATTTTGTTTTTGTATAATTTGATTATAAATTTGATATGTTTATATGGATGTAAGTAGGATGTGTTTAATTTTGGAGTTTGATACTTTCTTATTAATGTTTGATGTGGATCAATAGCTGTCTGCAAGGTATGTTAGTATTTCTATTACTTAGAATTTTTTAAGTTATTACTTGTAAAGATTTATTTATCAAATAGGTTGTTATAATTACATTATTACTAACCTATCTTATTTTCTTTTTGTAGGATCTTCTATTTTGACTGGGCTCGTTTTTGTAAGATTTTATATTTAGATATTGTATTCAGATATTGTATTCAAATGCGTATTTTTCAAATAGGTTGTTATAATTAAATTATTACTAACCTATTTTTATTGTCTTTTTGTAGGATCTTTTCTTTTGGTTGGGCTTGTTTAGATAAGTTTTTGATATATTATTGTATTTTGTAGGATCAGTGTATCTAAAGATTTGTGTTGTATTCAGATATTATTGTATTCAGATTGTATTAATATTGTATTCAGATATATTGACATGTCGTGTATTCAAATATTATATTAGTATTTTGTTTTATTATTATTGGGTTATTAATGTATTACTGTTATATTTGTTTGATTGATATACAAATAGGAAATTCAAAAAAAAATTAAAATATATAAAAAAATAAATTATTAGCGACGGAATTTATCATTCCGTCGCTAATAAACGCTTTTTTTTAATTTTTTTTTTTAAAATTAGAGACGGAATTTAAATTTCCGTCTCTAATTAGAGACGAAATTTATAATTCCGTCTCTAAAATTAGCGACGGATTATTATTTCCGTCGCTAATTTTAGAGACGGAAATATAAATTCCGTCTCCTAATTCTTAGAGACGGAAATAATAGTTCGTCGCTACTTTTAGCGACGGAAAAAAATTTCCGTCTCTAATTAGCGACGGAAATTTAAATTCCGTCGCTAAAGTGACGTCAACGACGGAATTTTACGCGACGGACGATTTCCGTCGCTATTCGGTCGCTAAGCTCGATTAGCGACCGAATAGCGACGGAAATCGTCCGTCGCTATTTGCTTTAATTTTTGTAGTGTTTTATCGTCATTGTCTATCCCACTATTGATAGCTGATCTTTCTTTTCTCCTTCTCTTCACTATATACGACTTGTTCTCTAAGAGTCTCGTACAAGTCCAAAGGGAGGAACAAAGACACAA
>NW_027428887.1:0-11455 GCF_044706935.1 Curcuma longa
ATTGCAGGGATCACGGTCAGCAGGGAGGCCCGATTGCAGCCGGCAGGTAAGCAGGGTCACGGCCTAACGGAGAGATCAGATCGCTACCAGACGGAGGCCAGCGACGCCGATGCGCACGTGGGGAAGTGCCTTGTCACGCGTGGCGGTCGAGCAGCAAGAGAAGGGAGGTGTGGCGGGCACATGGTCTGCCGGAGGGGCGATCGAAGCCGGATGGGGCGGCAGGATCGCGATCGGCCGGGATGCACGGCTAAGGATAACAGGAGCGAGAGAAAGTTGTGCTCACAAGAGAGGAAGGCTCGCACGTGCAACGGTGGAGGAAGAGGGGAAAAAAATCAGAGAAACCTAACCTCACTCTGATACCATAATAATTCACAAAAGAAATCTCTTGATTAAAAAATATTACAAAAGGTAAACCCTATTTATAATTAAGACTCTATTCTAGGAAGTAAATTAAGATTCTATTCTAAGGGCTAATTTGTATTTTAGGTAAAATACAAATTAGGGTACCAAATCACCCCTAGCTATATTTACAATATTCTAACGGATACCAAATCATCCCTAGTTATATTTACAATATTCTAACAGAAACAAATGCTTCAAATAACCAAAACTAAGATGACCAGGATGATAGTGCCAAGATACTATTTCCTTATTACTAGAAACAAAATTAAAAACTACATGAGACACTAAAGACTAACTATTTTATCCTTAAAGGAATAAAGACCTTCATGAATTCTAGCACTACCAATCATCTTCCCCGATTGTAGGTCCTAAAATTAACACGACAAAGGTAAGAATTTAGCAAAACATAATCAAGAGTGACTTTATTAATAGAAGTTAGATTGCATTTTAGAACAGGTACATGAAAATAGATTTCAGAATAATGTACTGAGATAATCGAACATTGTCTATACCAGAAACTACAGTTAATGATCCATTAGCAATCCTAATAGTGGTTTAACGAGAATAGAGATAATAGGAGCAAAAAGACTTGAGTCATTGAGAGAAGGTATCCGAGATAGAGGCACACAAACGACTTAAGGGCAAGTAGCCCAAATCAAGGGAGGGCCTAAAGGCCTTGACAACAAGAAGCTCATATAGAGGGGGGCACTTGAATAACTCAAGAGCAAGTAGCTTGAATCTAGGAGAAGCTAAAACTCAAAGACATATGAACCTTGTATTGTTATAATGTTGAGTTTATTATTGGGCTAGTTTGAATGGATGGATGTATGAGTGCCTAGGTAGTGAGGTGAGCTACCTAGGGCTTGATTATTGAAGCCTTGTGATTGTAGGATGTACCTGAGTCTTCTTTGTCAACTAGATTAAGTCTCGAAGTTTACAAAAGCTTACAATAGGCTATGAGTGAAGTAAAGGATTGTCCAATTATGTCAACCAATTGGGTAAGGCTTTCAAGTCAATTAGAGATGTTAGACAACTAACCACGGTTGGCAATCAATTAGATACAATATTTGTGGAAATAAAATATTTTTATTTCAATTGATTAGAAGACTATTTCAATTGATTGAAGGATAGTTGTTGGAGTTTAATGTTCAGATTTGGGTTGTCCAATCAATTGAACCTAGCTTCCAATTGACTAGAGATGTTTAGTAAGTACCCCTTGGACATCAAACTATATAAGCTCTTAAGGAACATTTGGGCATTTATGTTGTATTCAAGTTGGTCGAGTACTCCAAGCAATCCAAGAGTTAAACAAGGATTAGAAGACTTTAGCCCTCAAGCTCTTAGTAATTTGTCTTCCTTATGCTATTATTCTCATCTATTAGGAAGAGGTGAGGAATTTGTAATGAGAGAAATCAGATCATAAAACTTACTGAATTTCATTGGTGAAGTAAATGTTCAGTATCTTGGAGGTGTTAACATCGAATTGTAGAGACTTAACTTATTGAAGGGTGATGTCTTAGGCCATGGAGTAGGAGCAAGGCCTCCAAACCACATTAAATATCCTTGTTAACGTATGTTTTTTTCATATTTTATTTCCGTTGCAATTTCAACACTTTAATCATCACACATGAACACTAGCTATTAATATTTATATTTGAGCTTGTGTTTGTGTAAGATATTCAACCACTATCTATTCATCCCCCCTAAGCAGATCATTTGAATCCAACAAATAGAATCAGAGCAGGTGCTCTAATTTAGAAGGTTTAATATTCTTGAGCAAATTGATGACTATGAATACTCCATCACAACTCTGTTGCTCTATAATGGGGTGAATTTTGTCTATTACAAGAGCCAAATGGAACAATTTGATATCTGGGTGGCAATAATAAAGAGGAGCAAAGCTCCAACGACTCAATTCAGAGAAGCAAATGAACTAAGAAGCTAGAAGAAAATTTTGAAGCAAACAAAAAGATAAGCAAGATCATGTACTTCGTATGCAAAAAGAATAGGGACTACTAGAGCAAAAGTTTAGACCTAAAGAAGAAGAAGGAAAAGAGTAATGAGAGAGCAACCCCTAAGTCATTTCCTCAAATAAACACACATTGTCAAATTCAACAAAGGAAGTTGAAGCTCAATTAAAGGGGGAGCCTCAAAGAGAAGCTACAATAGGGTAAAGGACTCAGCTAATACAGATCTAATTGATCTAATGCAGAGTTTATCCATGCAATTAAAAAAGTGTAAAAGCCAAGGCCTAGATGTAGAATTAAAATTAATCAAGACCAAGGTAGAATCTTTAACTACTAGTTGCAACCATAGAAGCATGATAATTCTAAGGTTGAATATTTAGAATTATAAAACTAAGTTTTAAAACCTAACCTTCATGAAATGAGGATATTCCTGCAAATAGTCGCCAATGGCTCCAAATATTTAAATATAATTCTAGAGAGTCAAAGGGCAGCTTATGATAAGAGTCATAAGACCAAGATATGGTATGAATCACAATCTAAGAACAAGTCATTTATACCTTTATTTTATATAGTCCACTAAAAACAAGTGTTAGATCATATGAACCCTGCATGCTTTGGAATGACGCTATGAGATTACACCTAGAATTGTACTAAAAAAGTGGATCTGAAGGAGGATCTAGTAAATTTAATCGGATCTAACTGATTTTGTGTTCCAAAATCCATTGTATTGTCCTATTAGATTAGGTTAGTGTTGAATGCAGGAAGAATGATTAGCTGGTGCATCAACTAGGTTCCCCATGGATGACACATGTTCTTAATTATAGTTATGACTTTAGACGATTATCATATTATAATTATTGATTCTTGCTTGAAATATGATGATTAAATGATATGAATGCCTAAATGTAGAGATATTTTAATTATATGTATGTTTGGTACTTTGATACCTTTTTGGCACATAAAATCATCATAATTGTCTAACCATGCTTTAAAATTAAATACATGTAACTCACTCATATGCATGTCAATAAATGATTCAGAGTTGACAATTTCTGTAGAACAATCATATGATTCATAGCTTAGCACCAAAACAATTAAGATTTTCTATCCTATCCTGACTTTGTGCCAAAATCATGACATATAGTGAATATGTATGAAAAAAAATCTAGCTTTAGAATATTAAATTATACTTGTTTGTAGAATTCTATGATTATTAAATTTTCCTAAAATTGTTTATGGATTTTAAAAAATCAGCATTTAGAATTTTCAAAATTCAAATCAACCATTACACAAATCTTGGCACATAATTGGCACCTAAAGAATTATGCTTAAAACTTTCAATAGGATAAAGTTACAATCATGGTTTAAAATTTTGAACCATACCGGAGTTTCGGTCCCGGACCGGAACAACACGATTTAGGTATCGTGCTATGCCGATACAATTTCGATAGTTTTTTAATTTTTAAATATAAATGTTAGGCAAAAACAAATAAATATATTTTTCTTTAAAGAAAATTGATATATCAATAACTTGAATTAAAATTGATACATCATATTATTTTACCTTACTAATGCCAAAAGGAGTGGCGTGAATAAGATGGAAGCATTGGTTCTTACAATATTCTAGTTAGATCAACTCCATAATTTTCCAACACCCAGATTAAATAATCATCCATGCCACGCAAATTTACATAGAGAATAAATAATAGATAAATTTTAGAAGACTCCTTTAACAATTTCATAATAATCTCATAGATTTTTTTCTTATTTTTTACTTTAATTTTATTGTTATTTAATATAAAAAATAATAACAAAAATATTAATTTATAGATAATAATTAAATTAATTAACAATTAGTTCATATAATTAATTATTGATTTATATAATATATATTTATATAGTTACTGTTTATAAATATTCTATATAATATGTATATTAAATACTATAATTTATATTACATTATAAAATCAAATTTATTTAGAAGATTTAAATTTGTATTTTTTAAAATTATTTTAATAATTAAAAAGTTTCAAATTATTTATAGATTTTTAAAATTATTTTGAAATTTTAAATATTTTTTTGAAATTTTAATGTATTTTAATTTACAAAATTAATTTAAGATTTGATTTTGAATAAATTACAAATATGAATTAGAAATTTTCAATTAATTTTTTTATTTTTTATATATTTAATAAAAATAAAAATTTATATGTCATAGTTATATTAGTTAATTAACAGTTTATTTAATTAATTATTAATATAATATATATATAATTATAGTTTATATAATAATTAATTAGAAATACATAAATAAATACATTATTTATTTATATATATAATTTTAATTTGATTTGGAATAAATTACAAATATGAATTTAAAATTAAAATATTTTTATTTTTTAATAAAAAATAAATGTATATATTATAATTATATTAGTTTATTAACAATTTATTTATTAATTATTAATTATTAATTTTTATAATATATATAATTACCATTTATATAGTAATTTAATTATTAATTAGAAATTATATATATTAAACATTACATTATATATTCATATATATTTTTTAAATAATATATTTTATAAAAATTTGATATAACACTGATATAATAAATATAACAGTTATTATAATATATAAATATATGTTTTATTTAAATATAATGATTTTAATTAAAATCGTTATATTGAATTTTTAATAAAATCATATTCTCTTCTCTCGCAATTCGGCTTCCACCGATTCCACCATCTAGTGACTTTGCCGCCCTCCTCATCTGCTTGTGATTCCAACCATCTGCATCTTCTCTTCTCTACTTTAATTGAAAATTTACTATGGTACCAGACTATCCAAAGAAGTGTGATCATCGCCTCACCGCTACTGCTGAACTCTCGCCGGTTGCCCTTGCCAATCGCCCTCATTAATTGCCCTCGCCGATGCTTCCAGGTAAGTCTTCGTCGTTTATATAGCTTTTTTTTCCTGATTAACGCGATCTCGTGATCGACGGAAGGAATCAAATCAATTCCTTCTGTCACGTATTGTGTCGCAACTTGACGCACGCGAAGACGCATGCGATGACACATGTGAAATTCTCGCAGGCATGTTGTGTCGCTCGAGTGTCGATGTTGGTGTCAATCCAACGTCGAAACGATAAAAATCGTGCATATCAAGCAAAATGGCTCAATTAGATCATTTGACCATACTTAGCATGCATGGTTTTATCTTTGCTTATCACATATATTGACATATTTTTCCATGATTTAATTGGATATTAATATGTTTGTCATGAGTATGTTATATAAATGGGAAATGATAAAAATGTCTTCTATGAAATAGATATGCATAAACTTATGAATAATTGAATGCCTATTACATGTTTGATCACCATACTTGATTGATGTCGTGTGACCACACCTGTATGTTTCATCTATCATATATTTATTATTTTTAACGTATGAAAAAGGGTAAAAATATTAATACATAAGTTAGTAAGTCTCCCAATTAGATAATAAAATGGTCACTCTAAAGGTAACTCGACTCGAAGATGAAGGATTTCACTCGATACCCGATCTAAGAGAGCTAAGGTTGAGGAGGAGCTTTGGATTTTTGGTTGCATTAATGCTTTTTTATGTTATTGTTGTCTCTAACTTACTCAAACATAAACAAAGAGAGATTATTGAGAAAATGGTTCTTCTCTAGTGGTTAGTTTAGATAATGTTGTTTTGATGATTTGACAATATGACTTAAATTAGGTCGTTTATTTAATATTAGTGCATCAAGTGTGTAAGTTTAGTCATGTCATCTTGGACTTGAGAGCAATGGCATAAATCGAGTGGGTTGTACTAGAGGGTAGATAGGTCAAATGTAGAGCTCAAGGGCAAGTAGTCTGGATCAAGGTGCTATGAGTAATTAAGGGCACGCAGGGATCGAGGACCGAGGAAGAGATTGGTGGACTCAAAGGCAGGTAGTCTAGATTGACGTGACACTCAAACATTCGAAGGCGGGTATCCAAGATCGAGATGGAGCTTAATGGCCTCAAGTGCTGGTAGTCCAAATTGAGGAGGTGCTAGAATGACTCGAGGCAAAGTATCCTCAACTAAATGGAGCTTAAGATCCAAAGATATGTGAATCATGTATTGCAATCACGTGGTTGTGATCCATTAGACCCCATAGTTGGATCAAGTATCCTCAAATAATAAAACTCTTGTAGAGAATTTGGGTAAAGAAATACTCTAAAAAATCATGTAATTCTTCGATGCTCAAGTTGATCAAGTGCCCAAAGCAATTAAGGAGCTTGGGCAAAGATTAGAAGCTTCTAACCCTTTAAACTTTTGATAATTTGCCCTCATTCTTGTGCTTTCATTTTCATCTATTAAAAAGAGGTAGGAAATTTATATTGAGAGAAATCTCAGGTAAGGTCAAGCTCATAAGACTAGTAAAATTCTATTAGTTGGGAAAATGTTGGTTCCTTAGAGGTGTTTGCGAAAGGGTGAATTGAATGCATTTTAAGGGTGACGCACTGAATGCATCTTACACTATGGAATAGGAACAGGGTCTTCGAATCATGTTAAATATTTTTGTTAACACAATATTGTAATCATCATAATATGCACACACTACTAGATATTTGTGTTTGAGCATGTGTTAGTGCAAGAAACATCAATAATCAAGTGTCATCTTGTTGTAGGTCATGGACTACAACTAGCAATGGAAAAAGGGTATTCCAGCAGAGGGGAAGAGGAGGTGGCCATAGGGAGGTGACACCTCAAAGCAAGAGGTAGCAAAATCACACGTTCTACATTATATTAAGCCATGACATGCAAAAGCTAAACTCGAGTAATAAGATAAAGGACCATATTTTAACCACCATCAAGTGCTAAACCCTAAACATAGCAAACACTATTTTAAGGCAAAGAAAAGAAAAGGCTTGTGATTTACAACATGCAGAACGAACATGAGTACTAGAAGAAGCTTTTAAGATATTAGTTAAAAATTCACTGATTGGCCAATACACATCCGTGACTTTTCCAACAATAGGACCTCCAAGGAAAGGTCTTCAGTATAGAGCTAAAAGAGCCAGATAAGCACTTTCTCATTCACAAATAAAGTAACAAGTGAAGCTGTAATAGCATTTCTAAGGTGATATTGCCAGGTTCTAGGCAAGGACTGTAGCCTACATGACATGCCAAAGGAGCTAACAAAGATGATTCATGCAAAAGCAAGATAAAATCCACATATGAGGGCTTCAACATAAATGGGGTGGCGTCCAGTAGAAGGACTTTAGTATGACTCTCATCATCGTTACCCAAGTCTTTTGTTTAATAAGGGAGATATGATTTGTTGCTCAGCCGCAGTCTCATGAATTTTGCCAACAATTGTAGAAGCTATTTGTGTCCATCCATCTCATCTACCTCACAAGTAATGAAAAAATGGCAAAGCTATTTGTATAAGCCACGAACTACAAGTTATTCGACAAAACAAAAAACTGAAAATGAATCAAAAGCTGATAGTAAAAAGGAAATGAAATCTAGAGTGGCACAGAAAAATAGCTAACTTCGTTGAAACAAAATACGACCTTACGACATCACGTCTGAGTTGTATATACCAGAATCAGTGCAAGAAATAGTAAATTCCGCATGACCGAAAGATCAGCCGGGGGATAAGATTTGAATTCAGACTGAAATAACTAATTAATTTACCAGCAACTATTCTGCGACCTGGTGCGGAGACAAAACTAGGAGGATTGCCGGTGACTGCGATTGGCCTGAGGCTGGCACTGACATAGGAGCAGCAGAAAGAAAGTTTCCGGCACTTGAGAGGAGGAAGGGATAAGGAGCTCAAGGAAAGAGCAGCCATGCCTCCACTCCGCCTCTCCAGTTGGATCGCTTAGGTTTTGTGTCCGCTGGGTAAAATGCATGGTAAAATTTAGCAACGCTTCTCAGCCAAGCGCTTAGGGATGAGGCGAGGTGAGGTCCAAACCGTTTGATGATTCATGACCTCAAGCTCTTTGACTAGTCTTCCAATCGGAGCAGAAGCAGAGAGGGGAAATGGGAAGCCGCCTTCGTCATCTTGTTCTTCTTAATGCGACCAAGATAGCAATGGAAAAGACTTTGAACTTCAATCTTTAGAATAAATTTTTAGAAAAATTATGTTCAATGGATCAATCAATGAACCATTGTATTGCATGATAAATTATTGTGATTTTCATATTATACCATAAAATTTATGTCTAATTACTAAGATTTTATATTTATTTTGCCAATTTGCCATACTGATATCTTTTATTAATTTTATTGAAAAAAATCAAAAGAGCATTTTGACACATATTCGTATCGATACCCTTTTTTTCCAATTAACATCAAATGGATGTCTCATGTAAAGTAAAATATTTAAAATACCTTTAGATTAGATTTTAAAGTAACAGCTATTTATTAACGTCTACATAATCAATCATGATAAAATAATATTCATTTGAAAAATAAAATGTATCACAGAGTCCTCTTAATTTGATTTATTTATTAAAATATTATTTTAATTAAATTATCATTTTCTAATAAATAAAATTAATATAAGATAATAATATTATTGTAGAAATTAACAACCAGCTAATACACGTTATAACAGTTACTTATTAGCTTCTATATAATCAATCATGATCACAGAATCTTCATTTAAAATATAATCTTCTTAATTTATTTTGCTCATTAAACTATTATTTTAATCAGATTATTACTCTCCAATAAAATAAAATCAACATAAGATAATGATATAATTGTAGAAGCTAGCAATCAACTGCACACGTTATAGCAGCTACTTGCTAGTTTCTACATAGTCGATCGTGATCAGATAATGTTTATTTGAAATATAGTAAGTGTTATGGAGTCCTTCTTAGCTTATTTTGCTTATTGAGATATTATTTTAACTAGGTTATCAATCTCCAATAAGTAAAATCAACATAAGATAATCACACTATTATAGAAATTAGCAATTAGCTGTTACATGTTGTAGCAGCTAGCAACTAGCTACTACAACATAAATCTTAAAATTTGATCCAATGGTATGTCAAGTAGATTACTTTAAATGGGCATTCATTTGACATTAATTGAAAAAAGTGGAGGATCGGTGGGGCACGCTAGAGGGGGTGAATAACGCGTTCTTCGTTTTTCATTCGTTTTTGTTCATTCGTTCTATCAGAGATAATTTAGCAACGGATATTAGAAAACAAGCACTGGGACTCGCGAATTTACTTGATTCTTACCCCCAGGGTTAGTACATCCAAGGCCTATGTACAAGAGACACCCATTTACTAGTGGTCTCCTTTCCAAACCTTGTTCGGAGGCGGAAAAACTCGTCTTACAGTCTAATCAAGAATATAAATTAAATACAATGTAAGACATGAGAGAAGAGTAAACCAAACGCGTGTAGTAGCCGATCCAGAAGTCCTTAGCGTTGCACACTCCTCCTGGAACTTCCCTGGTTGCACAAGCCTAGCCCCGTTTACATTCAACAGCACCGCAAGATAAAGAGAATGGCGTAGAGAAATAATTCCTTGTGGTGCGCATTTAGCCTCCTTATATAGAGTCTTCTGGGTGCTTGGATCCTTATCGGGGGTGTAACGCCCGCCCTTACGTGGGCCCTTGACGGACGCTACAGTTCTACTATTCATTTCATTACATTCATTCAACTATCATATACGAACAACTAAAACTTTACTTTGCAGCGGAAACATTAACACTATTTACAAACAGAGTTCATATATGATAACAGAATAATAAAAACTAACCTAGGTTGCATGGCAAATTCTAGATTTCAAAGTTCTAAACATGATAATTAAATTACTAAACATAATATTTAGGACATTGTTTAACATGCATATATAAAATAAAGTGCATGGCCGAGGCTTGGTCAAGTCACCACCACACACATCTTCTCAGCCCTGTCCTGCTGCCTCCCATTGCTTAATACCTGTTAACTGGATCTGCAATATAAGGAAAGTATCTATAAGCGTAAAGCTTAGTAAGTTCCTTTCCTACTCACAAAATTCATCGTTACATAAAACATAACCTTAAAGCATACAAGCATGTCAACATTTCCTAAACAGGCATAATCAGTCATTTGACATTTACATCATATACATGAAACAAAGTAATCATTTTGCCCTTTTGAAAATAGTATCTTAATAGATAAACATAATCATCATCATTTTGGGGATCCCTGACTTGTACCCATTCATTTCTTTTGCGCGCATACATACCAAGTAGTACGAGGTAGCTAATCCCGACTACACAGTTACTAGGTCTTCTCAGATGTCCTTCAACCTAGGGGCAACTTTTGGAGCCCATCCCTTGGATCCCTTCCGGGTTTCGGTACAAGCCATTCATTTAAAGTAAAATACTTTTTATACTTTCCTTTTCCATCATAGCACGAATGCTCCATAACATCTTCCTTTCATTCATACTGAACATTCATGTCATACACATTCATTATATTTATCATAAGGTGTAGCATAATATCTTATGTTTAACCATATTAAAACCTTAATTTAGGTTTGGTTGCACTTTCTCCATAAGATTTAGCTTTATTAACCTTAAATCGACCGAATCAGAAGATTTACATCCCTATCATCGATCGGAAGGTCAATTGATAGGCTTAAATCGATCCAAGGGTCGATTCTGTCAAAGTCTTTATCACAGTGGCTTCTGTAATCGATCAACCGATCGATTACAGGAGCCTAATCGATCAGAAGATCGATTTCCTCATTACGGTATCCACAGTAGGCTTGATAATCGATCAACCGATCGATTACAGCCTCGTAATCGATCAGTCGATCGATTACGGCCTCTTAATCGATCGGGTGATCGATTAAGAGTCGGGAATTTCGTTCCTCATTACAGCGTGTAATCGATCAACCGATCGATTACACCTCTGGTAATCGACCAACAGGTCGATTACCAGTGTTTCTGTTCTCTAACAACCTATATAATAAGATCGATTGTTTAACAGTAGCCTAGGTTTAACAACATACAATGCAATATACATGAAATACCTTAAACTTTGTTACAACTAGCATACGATCAGGAAGATAA